>NC_064615.1:837458559-837761589 GCF_023898315.1 Schistocerca nitens
ACGAACAATACGAGACTGGAATAGAAGGGAGAACCGATAGAGGTACTCAAGGTACCCTCTGCCACACACCGTCAGGTGGCTTGCGGAGTATGGATGTAGATGTAGAAAGAAGGCGGTGACCCTCCTGCCAGTGGAAAGAGTGGGTGGCGCTATACCTCCAGTAAGACAAGAGTTCAGCGCCCCCTGTCAACGCTGACTTAACCAGACGCCAATGGCTGGTTGGCCCAGTTCGGTCGCAGACTTCGAGAGCATCAGTACTGACTGTGAGTAACAGGTAGACGACACTTAGCTTGCGTTTTGCGAGTAGTAGTAGAGTAAATGTAATTGCACAGCAAGCCCATGAAATCACCTCATGACGAGAAGTTGTGTTTCTCACCTTGTTAGAAATAAAGGGTTGTATTAATCCACAGTAGCCGACAGAACAAATTCCTACCTGGGGGGGGGGGGGAGGGAGAGGAAGGGGGGGATTCTTTCATTATTACTTACCACACAATTTTGCCGGGAGAATATCTAACATCGAAAGTATGTCTATCAAATAAGCATTGTATGCTCTAACAACAAAATTCAGTAATGTAAATTTTTGCGACAAATAATTTTAAAAGTGTTAGGGAAAACCGACTAACAATCCTCCAACTGTAATAAATGGGAGCTCTTACAAGCAAGGCGAAAACAAAAGATTAAAGGATGAAAACATGAATCATTTGTGTTTGTTACTTTGCCATTAATGCGAATAAAAATTCCAGAGACGATTTGACTGAGCGCGTCTCAGTAATTGGCAAGACAATCTCACCACTCGGCAGAGTCTGTTTTAGCGTGAAGGCGCGCAGCAGATGAAAGTTCGGCATGACACATCGACATCCCGCTGTTTTGTGGCTGCGAGTTGACAGCTGGCAAATTTCACCTTGCGAGTTTTGTGGCTTTTACTGGACAATCCAGGGCAGCTTAACAGCGGATTCCGATTTCTAATTTGACTGGTCATAAGCCTCAATACCTGTCAGGTACATTTTGTGATCAAAAATATCCGGACACTTGACTGAAAATGACTTACAAGTTCGTGGCGCCCCTCAATGGTAATGGTGGAATTCAGTATGGTGTTGGCCCACACTTAGCCTTCATGACAGCTTCCACTCTCGCAGGCATACGTTCAATCAGATGATGGAAGATTTCTTGAGAAATGGCAGCCCATTCTTCACGGAGTGCTGCACTGAGGAGAGATATCGATGTCGGTCGGTGGGGCCTGTCATCAAGTCGGCGTTCCAAAACATCCCAAAGGTGTGCTATAGGATTCAGGTCAGACTCTGTGTAGTTCAGTCCATTTCAGGCATGTTAATGACGTCTAACCAGTCCGCCACATGCCGTGCATTATGAACAGGTACTCGATCGTGTTGAAAGACGCAGTTGCGATCCCCGAATTGCTCTTCAACAGTGGGAAGCAAGAAGGTGCTTAAAACATCAATGTAGGCTGTGCTGAGACAGTGCCACGCAAAAGAACGAGTGCAAGCCCCCTCCATGAAAAACACGAACACACTGTAACACTATGACCTCCAAATTTTGCTATTGGCACTATACACGCTGGCAGATGACGTTCACCGAGCATTCGCCATACCCACACACTGCCATCGGATCGCCACATTGTGTACCGTGATTCGTCACTCCACACAACGTTTTTCCACTATTCAGTCGTCCAATATTTACGCTCTTTACACCAAGTGAGGCGTCGTTTGGCATTGACGGCGTGATGTGTGACTTATGAGCAGCCGCTCGACCATGAAATCCAAGTTTTCACACCGCCCGCCTACCTGTCATAGTACTTGCAGTGGATCCTGATGCCGTTTGGAATTCCTTGTGATGGTACGGATAGATGCTGCCTATTACACATTACGACCCTCTTCAACTGCCGGCGGTCTGTGTCAGTCTACAGACGAGGTCGGCCTGTACGCTTTTTGTGCTGTACGTGTCCCTTCACGTTTCCACTTCACTACCACATCGGAAATAGTGGAGCTAGGGATGTTTAGGAGTATGGAAATCTCGCATACGGATGTATGACACAAGTGACACCCAGTCACCTGCCCACGTTCGAAGTCCGTGAGTTCCGCGAAACGCCCCATTCTGCTGTCTCACGTTGTGTAATGACTACTGAGGTCGCTGATATGGAGTACCTGGCAGTAGGTGGCAGCACAATGCACTTAATACGCAAAACGTACGTTTTTGGGAGTGTTCATATACTTTTGATCACATGGCATAGCTCGCTCAGCGGAGCCCGACAAGATGTGATCGCGTTAGCAGCGACTGCCTTCTGCGGTAAGTGTCTCGCCAAAGTAGTGTTGCGTAGTGGTTGGAGAGAGCACTGAACCGAAAGGATTCGTTCTTTCTACAAGGAGCCAAAATGAATTTGTAGCAGAGCGACAACGAACAAAAGGTAGGGATCTGACTCAGAGTCCGCAGACTAAGTCGCCGATAGGGTGACACGCCTCTGGAAGGCAAACTCACTGTGTCATCACTAGAGACCGGATTACATGTATTTGCATGTTCCATATGCATTCGCATATTTGGCTCATTGTCACCGGTTATTGCATATTTTAATTAAAAACTGGCGACGATGCATATTTTCGCTCTATGTTTACAAGATTTTAAAAATTTAGACGGGCGGTCTCTAGCTCTATCTAGTTTGATGTCTCACAGATTGACCGCGACCCAGAACTGCGTGCAGTCGCAAACCGAGAGGCCACTACCTAGCTAAATAATTACAGAAGAGGAACAGGAATAGCCAGAGTCAATGCTCCTGCACCCGCGCCCCCTATAAATCCCCTCCGCTGCCATTCCTACGCGTCCGCAACAATTAAACTACTCAAGCTTTTAGTTGCATGCCCATTTTTTCAGTTTAGCTTTCTATCTACACAGTTGAATGTGTTCATGAAGTGTAGTGTGTAACTTGTGCGCAATGCCACCCGAAAAAAGAAACGTCGTTTCGTGGATAGCTGACTATCCTGGAACATTTACAAAAGAGGAATTGTTTTATATTGCCGAGTTTGTGAGAAAAAACGTTTCGTGCAATAAAGTTTTAAATAGACCAGCTTGTAAAGAGAAGTCTTCATAACGCAGGTATGCAGAAGAAAAGACCAGGACAACTACTTCCGACAACAGCAAGCTGCAGTATCAGGGATTTGTCCACAAGTATCCAAAAACTTCGGTTTAACATGTATCTATGTGGAGCATTCATTTCAAGCAATATTCCTATTCACAAACTTACAAACCCTATCCTCAAAGTCTTCCTGCGCAAATATTGCTTAAATCAAAATATACCAGAGGAATCAACATTGCGTAAAATTGCATACCGATAATTTCCGTAATGTTCTGCAAGAAATACGCAATGAACTGAAGAACAGCATTGTCTGGATTTCAGTTGACGAAACTAAAGACACTTGTGGCCGTTACATTGCAAATTTAGTTGTTGGTGCTAGTAAAGAAGAGCCTTCTTCTTCATAGTTAACGGCCTGCAAACAACTTGAAGAAGTAAATCATTCTACGATCGCCAGATTTGTGGTTGAGAGTATTTGAAAAATATTTCTAGATTCTTCTGCAAATAAAAGGGTGTTTGTGTTTATTTCAGATGCTGCTCCCTGTATGCTCAAACCAGGGAAAGCCCTCCGAGTATTTTATCCCAATTTGATTCATGTGACTTGCTTTGCTCATGGAGTACATCGCGTTGCTGAAGAAGTAAATGAACTGATTTCTTCCATAATCAAAGTGTTTCTAAAGGCTCCTGCTCCCATCAAGACCTACAAAGAAAAACTACCAAATGTGCCTTTACCTCCCGAACCAGTGGTAACTCACTGCGACACGTGGGTCGAAGCAGTGTTGTTCAAAAATGAACAATTCGAGGCAACTAGAGGGGTAGTAAACGACTTCCAGAGTGCAGAGGCTTTGAAAATTTGCCAGTGCAAGGAAGTTTTTATTGATTCCGGTATTAAAAAGGACTTTGCCGTGTTTAGCTCTCGTTTTTCCCTTATACCTGCAAGTATTAAAATGTTTAAAACTCAAGGTTTGGCGTTGAATGAATCTGATCAGTTAAGGAAGAAAATTATTCTAGTGAACTCCTCATTGCTGGAGGTATTCCCAAGAAAACTTGAAAACAAGTTTGAAAATATTTTAATCAATAAGCCAGGCTTTGAACCCTTGTGGCAAATTGAGAGCTATATTAATGGGACAGGTGAACTTTTACCAGAAACAATAAGTGGCAACATAGAAACAAATTCTAATTCTGCCCAATTACCTCAGCTGATGTAGAACGGTCCTTTTCTGCTTATAAAAATGTTTTGAGTGATCGAAGACAATCTTACTATCTAACATTTGGATCAGTACCTGGCCATTTATGTTAGCAATAGCAGAAAAATGTAAAATAAATTGTGAACGATTCTTTGGTCCAGTAGTATTAATTAAAAGTTAATGCTGTTCAAAAAATCATGATTGCATATTGTTTTTTAAATAAAATATTACTTTTTGAGCGTGACCCTCCGCATGCGATATATCTCGAAGTTGGTTCTGTATATATGGATTGTTTCGCTGCGACTCACTCGCATCGCGTCCTCTCGTTGCTGACAACAATAGCAAAGGAGGAACAATTCTTGATACACGGTTTGCTTCTCCATTTTGCAGGTCTTTAGGAAATAATCCCAGAAAGGCCCCCTTCCTAATCTCTACCAGAGAGTATTCAGAAAATGATATCAGCGTTGTAAATGTACCGACTTTTCGCGTGGCCGGCTCTCTTTCTCGCAACTTATATGCACAGTTTCGACTTTAAGACATAATGCACACAGCAACTACCATGTTTCTTTTATTATTTGATCTTACATATTTCGACAGTTGTTATGCATGTTTATGCATTTGAAGCATTTTTATGCATATTTTAAGGTTTTTATGACGCATATAGTCCCGTCTCTAGTCATCACTGCCTCTTCAGTGTCTCCCTGACTACCTGACTGTCCCATTGATTTCACGCTGTCTCACTGTCTGAAACCCTCTGAGTCCCTTGTGGATGCTCACATAATTTACAGACTGCCCGAATTATCCGTCGTATCGGCGTTTGCAACTGCTGATTATCATAACGGTGCTTCCCAGTCGTGTAGTGGGAAAATTTCGGATCTTGCTGTGGCCGGCGTGTCACTCGGAAACTCCTATCTGGTTCTCATCTGTTCTGCAATGTTGTGATTCCCACCACTGACTGCAATCTCCCCAGAGAACTAAATCCACAACATATAATCCCACTTGTTTCTAGCAGGATATTTTGCACTTCCTTCAAGTGCTCGCTGATGTCCGCAGGCAATGCTCTTAGCGAGCCAAACACTTGAGAAGCCATCCCTGTGTGAAATCCGGGAATTTCTTACTCGCTGGTTGCAGCTTAAACTTCCGCTCTTGTTCTTAGCGTCTGTCGGCGAAGAGTATTGCAGTCAGAAATGAGCCTCCTAAGCCATAGAGTCACAATTTATCTACCAGATGTGTGTCGCCCTCACCACGAGAGCTTAGGTCCCTTTCTAAGTCGTGGCCATCTACTGGGACCAAATGAAACGCAAATTAAGTAATTATTCCTGTCGAACTTCGTATCAGTACTCTCGGAAATACACACATCAAAAAAAGTTTTGCATCACCTCGGTTCCGAGAGTTCCGGAACCCGTACAGAAAATTGGAATAGAGATCAACATAAACATCATTTCCGTCTTTATTACTGCTCATGTAAATCACACATTGCATGCTGTACCACGATACCTTCAGAGTTGGTGGTCCATATTGCTGTACACAGCGGTGCCTCTAATACCCAGTAGCACGTCCTCTTGCACTGATGCATGCCTGTATTCGTCGTGGCATACCATCCACAAGTTCATCAAGGCACTGTTGGTCCAGATTGTCCCACACTTCAACGGCGATTCGGCGTAGATTCCTTAAAGTGATTGGTGGGTCATGTCGTCCATAAACAGCCCTTTTCAATCTATCTCAGGAGAACATGCTGGTCATTCTAGTCGAGCGATGTCGCTATCCTGAAGGAATCATTCACAAGATGTGCACGATGGGGGCGCGAATTGTCGTTTATGAAGCCGAATGCCTTGCCAGTAAGTTGCCGATATGGTTGTACTATCGATCGGAGGATGGCATTCACGTATCGTACAGCCGTTACGGCGCCTTCCATGACCACCAGCGGCGTACGTTGGCTCCACATAATGGCACCCCAAAAGAGCAGGGAAGCTCCACCTTGCTGCATTCGCTGGACAGTGTGTCTAAGGCGTTCAGCTTGACCGGGTTGCCTCCAAACACGTCTCCGATGATTGTCTGGTTGAAGGCATATGCGACACTCATCGCGAAAGAGAACGTGATGCCAATCCTGAGCGGTCCATTCGGCATGTTGTTGGGCCCATCTCTACCCTTGTGCATGGTGTCGTGGATGCAAAGATGGACCTCGCCATGGACGTCGGGAGTGAAGTTGCGCATCATGCAACCTAATACACATAGTTGGAGTAGTAACACAACGTCCTGTGGCTGCACGAAAAGCATTATCCAACATGGTGGCGTTTCTGTCAGGGTTCCTCTGAGACATAAACCGTAGGTATCGGTATTAGGCGGGCACAATATAATCACAGGAAACAACAAATAAGAAAACAATCTACACGATTCACTGAGAGACAACGGTCTATCTTGCTTGCAGTGGTAAGTCACTGGCGACATTGCTGTAGGTAAAACGAATCGTGGATTTTAATGTTAAAGGCAAAGCGCAGATATGCATTTGTAAGACGTAGGCGAAATAAGGAAAGAGTTTGTATTAGAATAGAACATTTTGTAGTCAGCGTATCAAAAATATCCGAGAAAGGAATAAGCACTATAAGGTGGGAATATTTTAAATGAATCTGATTTTTCTAACGCTGCTAAAGTTAACGTTAATCTTTCGTAAAATTTCGTTCCGAAATGCAGGTCCTATGTCGCTTAAAGTAAATGATCATCAGAGTTCGTAAAAGAACAGACCCACACCGGACAAAACTAACGCACCACACTTTATAAACTTAATTATTTAAACTTGCTTATATTTCATTAAGCAAAAAGGCACTAATGGGTCTATTTAAATATCCCAAAAGACAGGTTGTTACATCACAAACGCGAATACCAGGAAATATCTCCCACTCTTGTTTTTATTTGTACAAAAACAGCTGCAATGGCTGAAACTGATAAGCAGTTGACACAGAATCTTAGTGATGATGGTGAGGTGCCATACTCCGACCAGCGTAGGAGACGATGCGGGAGACCCGCATCGCCGTACTAGGCAAGGTCCTAGCGGAGGTGGTTTGCTATTGCCTTCCTCCGACCGTAATGGGAATGAATGATGATGATGCAGACGACACAACAACACCCAGTTCTCGAGGCAGGAAAAATCCAATGAGCAGCGCAATAAGTAAAGAGCCATGTCACAGTAACGAAGAAGTGATCAACCGAGTAAGTTTGCATGTTTAGTTCGAAAACAGCGTTTAAGAACTAGAGTAAAATACTCAAAACCTCCATGAATACAGCTGCATAGGATGGTTCAAATTGCTCTGAGCACTGTGGGACTTAACATCTGAGATCATCAGTCCCCTAGAACCTAGAACTAGTTAAACCTAACTAACCTAAGGACAACAAACATATCCATGCCCGAGGCAGGATTCGAACCTGCGACCGGTGCGAGCTGCATAGGAGTGCACAACTACAAAGCAGATATAAAACATTAGCTCAGTGTACAAAATAGTAAATTATACGTTGTAACACCTACAGACATAGGATTTGTATGAGTTGTCACTAAAACTAAGAGAAAGATGAAACGGACACTGAAAGACCAAGAAGGAAATTGAAGCTGCAACACGCATTAAATTACCAAATTCATAAAATGGAAATATTTGCTGTTGACGATCCTGATGTTGAAAAAGAATAATTATAAATGGAACCTAAGTAAGAATGACTGCAGTTTATTAGTAAATTTAATGCATACAGACCCCTATAGTTCTTCATTTTAGCTATTCCGATGTCACGCTGCGCGTGTTGAAGTATTGGCAACGCTTCTCAAGTCCCATCCTTAAGGTACTTGTGCACCGTAACGAAAACTATAAACAAGAGTAATTTAGTTTCAGAAAAGCAGCAAACTGATTTCTCTCGGAAGTTAAGCGAATCAGCTTTCTAGCTCTAGGCACGGTACGCACTATGGGGCCCGCTCTCCGGGAATTGCTAACTTATTTCACAGCGCGCCGCTGGTAAATGGAAGAGCCGCCAAGTCTAAGAGTGCGGCTGAGAATCTCGCAAAGTGTTAGAGTGCGGTAGGAAATTAAATAAGGAATTGAGCTTCTGGGCACACGCTGCGTCGGAACGTGAGCGGAGATTAAAGATAAACGAGAATTCCGCGCGAAAGTTGAAGCTGGGAATTACGTGTAACGGGGCCCGTGATGAACAACCCAGAGCTTCCAGACAATCTGTGGATGGAATTGCGGTAAAAGAAATCTGAGTCACGGGTCCAAATGGCAACAAGACGGTGCCCGCTGCGGATGAAGAGAGAGGGAGAGAGAGAGAGAGAGAGAGAGAGAGAGAGAGAGAGAGAGGCAGGAAGAGAAAATTCAGGGCACGAAAATACTATGAACTGAACAACGCTTTAAAATGTCTAATTACATACTTTGAGTTATTTTGATGCGGTATTTATTCAGTCAGTTCATTTGAACAAGTATCAGAAGTTGTGGTACGGGTTTATCTGAGCGATTATGCTAATTCTGGGGCCCATAGACTCGGTAAAAATGCTTCTGCGCGAATGAATTTTACTGAAAGTATAAATTTAATGGTTTCACATATTTTCTTGACTAATGATCGATCTTCTATCTTTTAGCGATGACACCAACTAACGAAGTATGTTAAGTTCACGAGAAAAGGAAGGTTAATCTGCCAGGAAGTTTCATATTAGCGCACACTCCGCTGCAGAGTGAACATTTCATCAAGGTTTCTCAGGTTTAATCGAAAGTCAGTATGTGAAACAGAGCTGAAGGTGTATGACTCCAGCCCTTTTCAAGTCTGAGACGTCTATGACGCACATATACAGGGGAGTACCAAGTGGGCTGAGGCGTGAATGAGAAATTGCATTGAGGAGGGAGGCGTACTAGGGCAGTCCATGTGGCTGTACAAAGTCACCGTGCTCATGTGACGCAGTGAGCGGGAGACCACAGTTCGAATCCCGGCCTTGGTACAAATTTTGAATTTGCATACTCACATCAGTCCTGAAGGGTTTGAAGTTAGACAATCAGTGCCAGAGAAGTATTTCTGGCGTCTGCTTATTCGTGAGAATAAATATGATGGAAAAACATTATTTTTCGTCGAATTACGGTAGCTAGCAAAAGCGTTCCAGAAGGTGGACTGGACTGGTGATAAATTTTGGTGATAGTAGTAAACGACTAAAGGAAAAAGAGGGCAATACTAATACTTATGCGAGGCAGTAATGTATTCTATTAGTAAGATTGTTTTCATTATGAGTCGAATGCAACGATAATGGGTGCCAACACATACTTCGACCTTGAACAGGGGAAGATAACAACTGAAGAGTTACTCTCTAGACTCAACTATCTCAGTGTTACCCAATATCAAATTTCACTGTCATCCCAGCTTAGCTTATAAAATAATTTTTTACGAGGTACTGCTGCCGAGAATGCACTTAATTTAAATGCAATATTGAAGTATGCGATACCACTGACGTCACAATACAAGATGACCTGGAAACGTGCACGTATCAGTGAGCGATCGCGGCGCGCAGCCCAGTCTTACCAGTGACATCGTCATTTTTATCAATGTCATCATGATGCCATGTCACCTTCCCTCCCCCACTCCGTTCCCCATCCTCTCCACCAATGACACTGTAGTCTCAAAATGAGGCAGCCAATAAAAATGTAGAGACAGTAAATACAACAATAGAAGACAATCCTGTCGGAGGAATATCCGCAACTGAGCGTTATAACAGAGGTTCAAAATACCGCTACAGTTGTAAGGTTCTCTTATTTAGGACACGACCGGTTTCGGGCTCTTGTAAGCCCATCTTCAGGTGTCGTACTGTAGATACCAAGAGTCGGGAAATAATTTATACACGCAGCAGTACACAAGAAAAAAATTATTCCATAAAAAATTTAAAAAACCTCTTGTTTCATTTTTCATTTTAAATGTAAATCACTAATTTAAATTGTGAACGGCAGGGCTAGTGGCCCCACGTTCTTTTCCCCGTCAACAGATGGCAGTGCTTTAGCCACTCTGGTTAACCAGTTGGCTCCCTCTTTCGCGTACGCTACTCCATGCTCTGTGCTCGCTGGTAGCACACCGCATCTTGTACTCGACCACCGCGGCGCTCGGAGTCACAGCACCAAGTCTAAGTGTCCTGGTATTCTTGGCATATTTCTTTACACAGGAAGTTGTCTGTAGTAGTGTCTGGTGTCACTTTGGCATTGACTTCGGTTTTACAGCACCTACCCCGACCGGTAGTTTTTCAAATTCTTTTATATGAAATGTTTTTTTCATATGTATTGCTGTGTGTAAAAATTATCTCACGTCTCTTGCTATTTTCAGTAGAACACCTAAAGATAGGCGTATAAGAGACCGAAACCGTTCCTCTGCTAAATAAAAGAACCTTACAAGTAGCGGCAAAAAATGTTCAAATGTGTGTGAAATCTTATGGGACTTAACTGCTAACGTCATCAGTCCCTACGCTTACACACTACTTAACCTAAATTATCCTAAGGACAAACACACACACCCATGCCCGAGGGAGGACTCGAACCTCTTCTGGGACCAAACTGCAGCGGCATTTTCAACCTCTGATAAATACAAGAATTTTAGAACGTCCAAGATGGCGCAACTAGCAAAATTGTGTTTTGTAATGCCTTCTCATCCCCTTCCCTCTTCACCAAGCAGGGCCTAGTACTTTACAGACCATTAAAACGAAAGAGTCAGTCATATCTCAACTGTTGCACAAAAGCATCCGATTATTTGGAAAACGTTTTTTCATTATATTCATAAATGTAGGTCCAAAAACTAGGTAAATGGTGAAACAAGCAGTAATTGAAGGTTCTTAACAAGGTGGTGCAAAGCGTATGAACTACATTTATACAAAAAGTTATCGTAACTTGCAGTACACACTTCAAAGTACTTTACAAAGCATTCAAATGTGTCTAACTGCTCCGAATACTTTTGCATTACATTCAACCATACAAGAAATATAAACAATTTAAAGCTCTGGATTTCGAAATACTTCACAGAGTGCAGAAAAGTATTCAAACATTCTGTTTTTTCCGCCAAATTAAACCAAGAATTTGCGTAAAGGATGTAATTGTAGTATTACAATGTACATGGCAAGATATCCGAATGCCCAATTATTTTTGCGCCATATTCAACCAAAAATTACCTAAAAGGGATGAACAGTAGGATTTTAAAATACTTTTGAAGATGCTCAAAGTACCCAAACGCTCTGAAACTTTGCGTTCTGTATTCAACCAGACGTTACGTGAAGGGTATAACTTGCAGTAAAATACTTTACAAGGTGTTCTAAACTGTCTGAACGCCACTTCCGTCTGACGCGATGACTTTCCGTCAGTTACTATGAACTGTAACTTTACTGTCACAAAATCACGAATGCAGTCACACAATTGAGACGAAACTCTGTAGGCACCCGATCTGATTAGAAGTCACTAGTGAAGAACGGTTTCTAAATACTACTGAGAAAAAAAATGGTATCAATTTAACAACTCCTGTCGATAACATTCATTACTTTGTATGAATAATGTACTAAATGTGTTTCACCACAACGATGTTTTCCATTCCCCGTTGGCTATTTGTCAATAAATAGTTTTCTTTAAGGTAATTCCCAATGTCCGCACGTGGTCTATGTTGCAAAATCGTACTGCAAATCGACGTTAGTGTTATGGGTTTGTTATTCAACGGATTATTCCTGCCGGCCGCGGTGGTCTAGCGGTTCTAGGCGCGCAGTCCGGAACCGCGCGACTGCTACGGTCGCAGGTTCGAATCCTGCCTCGGGCATGGATGTGTGTGGTGTCCTTAGGTTAGTTAGGTTTAAGTAGTTCTAAGTTCTAGGGGACTGATGACCACAGATGTTAAGTCCCATAGTGCTCAGAACCATTTGAACCATTTTTTGGATTATTCCTGTTTCCTTTCTTGAGTTTGGTGTGACCTGTGCAACTTTCTAGTCTGTAGGTATGGTTCTATCTACTAGCAAGTGATCGTATGTGATCTGCTAACAAAGGAAACCCTGCATCGCACCATCCTCAGGTTTAATTGAAAGTTGGGCCACTGGACGAGACCGTCAAAAAGTGAACGTAGATCAAGCATGAAAACAGGAAGAAGATGTACTAAACCGTAGAAAAAAGAAGAAAAAAGAAACAGTGAACGGTCCGAACCTAATATGTACAATATTTAAACATGTTGGTAGTCATCTTTTCATGGTTCTGTGGTCACGCTGTTGGACTACGACCGGGAAGATCTCGGTTCGAATCTCACTCGCTTTCGCATTTCTTTTTTGTTCCACAAAATAATGAACTTGCTGCCAGGTCACTAACGTGGCTGTTGGCTGTATTCAAATTTGTGTGTGAGTCGTGGCCTAATGGCAGTGTGCAACAGCAACGTGTAACGGAGGGACTTACTTCTTCTACACAGGTACCACATGTTATGCCTTTTGCTTATGACTCTTGAATTCGTTCGTTGTAACATAGTTCACACCCGTTTATTTGCTGTTTTCATTTCTGTGAGAGGTCTATGCGGTATATCGCTTGCCCACACAATTCATCGCAGAATATGAGTCCTGTGATACGATTCAAACGGTTCAAAGGGCTCCAAGCACTATGGGACTTAACATCTGGGGTCATCAGTCCCCTAAACTTAGAACTATTTAAACCTATCTAAACCATGGACATCTCACACATCCAGGCCCGAGGCAGGATTCGAACCTGCGACCGTAGCAACAGCGCAGTTCCGGAATGAAGCGCCTATAACGGCTCGTACGCAGCGGCCGGCCATGTGATAAGAATATATTACCGTCGCAAGTAAATGTAATGAATAGTGAGCGCTGGTGAGATGCCGCGTAGACCTCTTACAGAAATGAACACAACAAATAAACGATTGTGAACTATTTTGAAACGAAGGAACTTAAGAGTCAAAATTTCCAAAACGGAACGCAAGAGGCATAACATGTGGTATCTGTGTAGAACAATTAGGAGGTACGCCTGTCTGGAGGCCCTTTCGTTACACGTCGCTGTTGAAAACTGACATTACGCCACGACACATACACAGATTAGAACACAGCAAACAGACATGTCAGTGACCTGGTGGAAAGTTTGTAATTTTGTGAACAGAAAAGGTACCGCGTGTGGTTTGGACCCTGATCTCCCCTCGTTGCACTCCAACACCTTGACCACACAACCAACGCATGACGACCGTTAACATAGCTCGATATTGCGTATATTAAGTTTGGACCATTATCTGTTTCTATTTTCTTCTTTTTTCCACAGTTTAGTACACCTTCTTCCTGTTTTTATGCTTGATCGATGTTCAGTTTTGACGGGCTACCCAATGGGCCATCTTACCCCTAAATCTGAGGGAGGGGGGGTGCGATGTGCGATGGGGAGTTTTCCTTGTAAGTGTGCAGTGTGTGATGAGTTACTAACTCATGTGCTGCACAGAGCTGTTACAGAGAGTTTAAGGGATGGTATATGGTGTGTGGTAACCTCTTCTTAACGAATGTACCAATCATATTTACACGTCTTCCTGCCGGCCGAAGTGGCCGTGCGGTTAAAGGCGCTGCAGTCTGGAACCGCAAGACCGCTACGGTCGCAGGTTCGAATCCTGCCTCGGGCATGGATGTTTGTGATGTCCTTAGGTTAGTTAGGTTTAACTAGTTCTAAGTTCTAGGGGACTAATGACCTCAGCAGTTGAGTCCCATAGTGCTCAGAGCCATTTGAACCATTTGAACACGTCTTCCTGCTAAAGGTGATAAACTCCCTGTAATTATATATATATATATATATATATATATATATATATATATATATATATATATATATATATATATTACTGCATGTGATGTTATTTAGAGTCCCTCAGTGTAGTGAAATATGACCTCACAGAGCCAAGATTTGTCCACTACTGAGGTGCATCAGCAGTAGACATGCGTTTTATTATTCAGACCACTCTATTGGAGGATGTTATATAAGGTCACCTTGGTCCCGCGGACGTGTCTCTCCCCCTCCCTATCAAAAAGCAGATGCAGCATCAATCCGTTGACGCCGAACCAGGTCCTGTACAAACACACACACACACACACACACACATTCCCTACCTCTACCCCTTCTCTCTCTCACACTCACTCACTCTCACACACATACACACACACACACACACAGCAGTGTGACAGTAAATACCCTCTCCCGATGAGAACGTGTCACCACTGACTGGAGTCAAGTGTTTAAAACTTTACAGCGCATATGTGTTTGGTCGCTGCTGCCTCAGAAACAGTCACCAGATGTACTGTCTATACAACGGTACCACTCTATGCTGCTAATAAGCAGCACAGCCGGCCCGGGCCCAGGCGTGTGTGTCTTCTAGAATAAACAGACAACCTCCTGCTGTAGTTGGCCCGTGTAAACACAGTGCGGCCCAGGCAATGCTCGGTGTCCCATTGAAGAGCGCATGCTGTGGGATACAATGGAGTGTATGAAGAAGCATGTATGGTTCAAATGGCTCTGAGCACTATGGGACTTAACATCTATGGTCATCAGTCCCCTAGAACTTAGAGTCCGCAGCTCGTGGTCGTGCGGTAGCGTTCTCGCTTCCCGCGCCCGCGTTCCCGGGTTCGATTCCCGGCGGGGTCAGGGAATTTCTCTGCCTCGTGATGACTAGGTGTTGTGTGATGTCCTTAGGTTAGTTAGGTTTAAGTAGTTCTAAGTTCTAGGGGACTGATGACCATAGCTGTTAAGTCCCATAGTGCTCAGAGCCATTTGAACCATTTAGAACTTAGAACTCCTGCCATACTCACCAAAGGATTGACGAATCCTTCTCAACGAGAGCACTTTACAACTACAGGAAGGGGGGGAGGCCTGGCTGTGACGCGGCCAGCAGCCGGGCGGTTGCTGTCAGTGCCAGTGTGGTTTTTGGCTTCAGGTGGAGTCTGCTCGGCTGGACGTGATGTGCTGTGTGGAGCCCAGATTTGATCACATGAGCATTTAATATTTGGCACGAGGTCTGCTGACAAGACGGTTATCAGAAGTTATATCCGAGTGCATGATATTGTAAGCGCTCGTTGCGCTGTGTGTTACTTGAGCGCCAAAATTTATTTCATTTGGACGTGCAAGTTATTTTCCTCTCATTTGGAGCCGGCCGCTGTGGCCGAGAGGTTCTGGACGCTGCATTTCGGAACCGCTCTGCTGCTACGCTCGCAGGTTCGAATCCTGCCTCGGGGATGGACGTGTGTGATGTCCTTAGGTTAGTGAGGCTTAAGTAGTTCTAAGTCTAGGGGGACTGATGACCTCAGATGATAAGTCCCATAGTGCTCAGAGCCATTTGAACCTCTCATTTGGAGATTCAGTTTGTATGAACTAATGCACTGATTCTATGGGTGCTTTGGCCTTTGATTATGGTATTACCCTGCTTTCTGTTGGTCCAGTGAGCTTGGAGGTGGTTAAGCACGTTAGACAGACTAAGTCAGAAGAAGGTGGTGTCTAGTATCTTGCCTCCCAGTACTGTTCAGAATCAAGGGGCTACAATGCCTGAGATGCGGTTCTAATAATGGTATTGTCGGTTCTTATGCTCAGCACTAAACGTGACAGGGTAAACATACTTAAAATTGTGTAAATGATTGGTGGCTCGATGTATGGGGAACTGTTAAATTGTGTGGAGCTGGCGTCTGCTAAGGGAATCCTTTCCTGACTGAACACCCAGTTATGGGGAATTGTGGAAGGGCCTAGTGGTGCTGAAACTTAGACGTTGCCTTAGTTTATTCCAGTCTTACGGTTGTTGTGACACACGCAGAGGAAACTGAACTTGCTGGCCCCGTAGTCCTCTTGCGGACCAGCGCCTGCGTCTATCGGCTGCTAACATCGTGTTCGACGAGCCTGCCGCCTCCTGCATCAGCTGCAGAGAATTAAGAAACCCTGTTACGGGCTTTTGCCGTAGTCTTGTAATATAGTGGTTTCATTTTTTCTAAAAGACATATTACCCTATTACATGTTTTAATTAATGTGAGCTTCTTTCACTCTGTTGCGTTAATGTTTTGCCGTACCGTGGGTAGCCATTACCCAGAGTGTTAAATTTCCTTAAATTTTATTATCTGCCGCTGGCCTTGTTTAAATTTCTGAAGAGGCCTGATTGTACGTTTCTTAATTTCTTAAATTTTTTAAAGATTTTATTACCTGTCAATTCTCAAGTTCTCTTAAACAAAGCGGCTTTAATTGTAGGGACAGTATGTAAATGAGATGCATTTATAAGTAATTGTCCTTATTACCCATCATGTTCTAGCTTTCATATTAGTCTCGATCCCGTTTGTAGATCTGAATAGTGGTATAAGGTATATAGAGTTTATGGACCGGACCGCTAAGTCGTTTCCACATCTGCACTCAGGGAGATGGCGCTGCTAACCACATAAAGCATTAAGTCATACATGCTTGCCAATGTCACACTGTCAAAGTAGTCTTATACCGTGTTAAACAATATCTGCCTATTACCTTTACGCTTGGGGCGCAGGAAAACAAATTGACTACACCCCGTCAGTTCTAAAAGTGTAGAGGCTGGATTAAATAAGAGAGAAACTTTAATAAGGTGTTTATGATGCTTCAGAAATTCTACATAGTCTCCCCATCCTACCTCAACGTACAGAACATTCACACAACCAAGAGAAACTGCCAGAAAATCGTTCTGTGGGATGTTCTTCAACTCATAAACCACATAAGCTTGAGAGTCGGTCGTGTAGTCAAAGCGTTGACCTTCCATGTGATTTTCTGCAGATGTCTTCTGTGGTAGCTTCACATTGACAACACCAAGTTTCACCACCCGTAATAATGTTTCACAAATGAACTGACCGCATTTTTTATTTAAATCGAGTCACTACAGGCGTCCACACGTTGTTTTTATCCGGGAGTCAAGACGTGCGCTAGAGAGACTTTCCAGACACTTTTTGCTTCTTCAAGACGTTCTGGAGAGTGTCTTGAACACTTTATTTACAGATGCTGCTGAAGTGTGATTTATGACTCATCAATCTACACGTACTACAGCCGCATGTCCGCTACTTAACACTGCCTGCTCGGAACTGATTAGTAAAATACACGTCTCTGGTTTACAGTTGTTAGTTCAATCTACCATTGCAGTTACTGTACTATCGTCACTTGGACGCCAGGAATAGTATCAGGCTCGGAACTATTTGGGCAGATGGTGTATATCTTCGTATGGGAATCTATTTTGTTCTCACAATCCCATGAGAGGGACACCTGAGATCAGTAAAAATACTTTATAGTTTACTCCGAAGTTTTGTTCTCCTAATTTACTCAACAGCACGTCGAAAAAAAAACCTCACTTTCAACGAATCGCTCCCTTTTAAGATGGTTGAGCTACATTCGCATCTGGTATACCAACCTGTAAAGACGGTAGCAACAAGTTTCCGAATTATTCAGACTCTTCCTGAATGGTAGTCTGAAGTGGATTTTGTATGAGGGTTCCTCAAGAGACGCATTTCCTCTTTTTGCATAAATCTCACAACAAATCTTTCATTTTCTTACTACTGTCTTCATTGTGATCGCTTCGACCGTTTCTGAAAAGGAAAACAAGACTAGCTGTGGAAGACTGTTCAGAGAAGAGGAAAACAGCAGGTAAGTCATGTGGAGCGAAGAAAAGGCAGTATGAAAGGAGGTAGATAGAGCATTTGGATGAAAAGAGGGACGATAAGGAGATGCCAAAGTTATGTGAGAGATCTAATGACATAAGGAGAGGATTCCAACGAAGAGCTGTCTTTTTAACGACAAAGACGGAAACATAATTAGAGATAAAAGTAAAGCTCTGGGAAGACGGCGGAAGTATTTTGGTACTTGATGGAAAGGAGGGTTCAAATGGTTCAAATGGCTCTGAGCACTATGAGACTAAACTTCTGAGGTCATCAGTCCCCTAGAACTTAGAACTACGTAAACCTAACTAACCTAAGGACATCACACACATCCATGCCCGAGGCAGGATTCGAACCTTCGACCGTAGTGGATCTCGCGGTTCCAGACTGTAGTGCCTAGAACCGCTCGGCCACACTGGCCGGCGGAATGGAGGTAGGTAACAGAGAGGAATCCTTGAATATGGAAAAGGAGGAACTAAACTTGGAACTAGGATTAGTAACTTAATGAATAATAACAACAGGAGAAGAAGGCATAAAGGCCACATTATTAAAATGATAGGGAGAGAAGATGGAGACGGCTGTTAAGAAATTAATAAAGGAAATACGGATAAACTCCTAAGGATTGGAGCATAGGAAAAATCTGCCCTTACTTAAGAAAGGCGTTAAGGTAGAGTGCAGCGATTGCCGCAGGATTACTCTCTTAGATACAAATACGAGTTGTTTGGTAAGATTTTACCGTCTCGGCGAGACGACGGGGTGGAAATGATACTTTGGGGTTATCAGGCTTGGTTTAGGAAAAACAAATTCCCAATAGACCATTTTTTTCTTGACACAAGTGCTAGAGGAATGTTATTAGTATGGCAAGCAAGTGCGTCACTGATACATTGATTTTAAACATGCACACGATAGCGTAGACGGGAATAAGACTTCACAAGCTGAGACATGGCGGTGAATTGAACAGTGACACGAATATAGAATAAATTTCCTTTGCATCACGTCTACGGTCACAAATATTTTTCAGACTACCGGTTTCGGTCTATAATGACCAACTTCAGATCTATTTTATAAAAACATGCCCTAATATAGTGGAGCCATAGTGGCATAGTCAAATGCTAAACACCAAATCAGCACCAGCATCGTCAAATACATATAAATAATAGTATATACAGGAGTCATCTTGCCAGCAACACTACTGTTCAAAAAGAGTACTGTTGAACGATAGTGCTGCTGACAAGAAGACCCTTGTATATAGCATTATTTGTATATGTTTGATGATTCTGGCACTGATTTTTTGTTTAGCATTTGACGATTCCTCTATGGCACAGGTATATTATGACATGTTTTTATAAAACAGGTCTGAAAATAGCCATTATAGACCGAAACTGGTAGTCTGCTGACAAAAAATATGTGACTATTGACGTGATGCAAAAGCAAATTTATAGGAATAAGATTCTCTAAAGTAAGACAGATTTTTTTCTAAAATTAGTGAGTCTGACCGAAACGACAATAGAAACAACCGTATGCAAGGTTAGAATAGAGCAAGAGTTGTCAGGAGCGTTCCATGTGGGAAGTGGATTGCGACAGGAGCTTTGAACTCTGCGCTACTCTTTAACTTAGAAGTAGAGAAGGCAATGCGGCAAATGCCAACAAACCAAGGCGGAACAATATTTGAAGGGCAGGTCCGGGTTGTGGCATACGCTAATGACGGAGCATTAATTGCAAGGCATTTCAGGACCTTGAATGATAATTATACTGCACTGAAAGGAGCAGTGCGGAAGTTAGGATTGGAGCTCAACACACTTAAAACAAAGTATGTGATGATGGAAGAACCTGGTGTGGATAGAGGAGAGACTTCAATAAAAATAGGTGGGTGGAGTACCATAGATTGGAAAAGTTTAAATACCTAGGCGCTGTAGTAACAGAAGATAATACGACAGCAGTAGACATTCAAGGAAGGGTATAAAGTGAAAACCGATATAATTATTACATACTGAATGTATTCAAGTCCAGAAATGTTAGTGGGAATACAAAAATCCAAATTATGAGGCTGAGTGATGACCGCAGAGGAGCCAAACTGGTTATTGGGATGGGAAAGGAAGATTTTGAGAAGGATAATGGGCGGTGAGAGAGGAAGGAAGCTGGAGAGTAAGGACAAATGCAGAAATACGGAAGCTCTTCGGACAGATGAATATTGTAGTGAAAATCAAGCGATGAAGAATAAGGGGGGCTGGACATGTACAGATAATGGCAGAAACTAGAAGCGTTAAGAAAATGTTTGTAGGAAAGCCCGAAGGGGGAAGAAGAGGACGACCCAGGAAAAGGTGGCTTGAAGTTGTGGAGGAGGATCGAGAAAAAATGGGAGTCCGGAATTGTAGAACAGGTTGTACATCATGCCTCTGAGGTTAGGTTAGGTTAGTGTTGTTTAACGACCCGTCGACAACGAGGTCATTAGAAAGGGAGCACAAGCTCGGGTTAGGGAAGGATCGGGAAGGAAATCGGCCGTGCCCTTTCAAAAGAAACGATTTAGGGAAATCACGGAAAACCTAAATCAGGATGGTTGGAGACGGGAGTGAACCGTCGTCCTCCCGAATGCGAGTCCAGTGTGCTAACCACTGCGCCACCTCGCTCGGTCATGCCTCTGACTCTGGTATGATGTACACATAACGTATGCAAATATTTCATCCTGTGACTCCTGTTATAATATTAGATTGGCAAGAGGCTCTACCTGTGGGCATTTACCAGTAATCATTCATTCTGAGGTAGGCCAAATGTAATCTGTCTGCTATATAAAGCCATGGTTTGGGATAATTCTTGCTTTTTTCAATTATATATACGGTGAGAGCCACTCGGCTTCAAATGGCTCTGAGCACTATGGGACTCAACTGCTGAGGTCATTAGTCCCCTAGAACTTAGAACTAGTTAAACCTAACTAACCTAAGGACATCACAAACATCCATTCCCGAGGCAGGATTCGAACCTGCGACCGTAGCGGTCCTGCGGTTCCAGACTGCAGCGCCTTTAACCGCACGGCCACTTCGGCCGGCAGCCACTTGGCTTCATCTGTTCTAATGTACTATCGTGTGATGCAACAAGACCCACTCCCTCTGAGGAAGATATTTTTAGAAATATCGGCCGGCCACTGTGGCCGAGCGGTTCTAGGCGCTTCAATGCCGACCCGCGCTGCTGCTACGGTCGCAGGTTCGAATCCTGCCTCGGGCATGGATGTGTGTGAGGTCCTTAGGTTAGTTAGGTTTAGGTAGCTCTACGTCTAGGAGACTGATGACCTCAGATGTTAAAATCCCTTAGCGCTTAGAGCCATTTGAACCATTTTAGAAATATCGAAACCTAGATCAAGGGCCAATAAACCTTTGTTTTGCAACTGGTTCGCTGATGTTGTCATCCTGTTTAGGTTTAGATAGTTGCTGATTGGAAGCCATGTTTAAGATTTTGAACCGGAGAAGGAAAGCGATGGACAGAGAAGAATTTAGGCAGGTGCCAAAGAGGGCCAAGGTTCAACAAGCACTGTAGCGCCGACCAGTAAGGAAGTAAGAAATCTGGTCTTCCTCTCGTTTACACGCTCTCTTATTTATTACGTTCCACATCCACAAATTTAATGAGTGCTGTCATGTCCCACCCTAAGTGGAAATACTTCCTAAGCCTTTCTGCGCTTTCTTAATTCACTCAACGGCATTTCCTCTTGCATCGTCGGAGCAACAACTTCAATCTCATAACGCTTTTACAGATACTCAAAAAATAAAGACAGTCTAAAGGTCTTCTTCAAAGTGACACGTGACATTTCTGATATAAGATCGTGCAGAGAATCACCAGAATCATGAAGACCAGTCAAAATACTCATAAACGCCGAATTTTGCACGTGCATCCGTTCGCGATGTAAGTCAAACAGTCAACGATGCTGGATGTCATGGTGATCTCGTGTCCCGAAGTTGGTGAGTCCAGAACTGATGGACTGCGGTACTACTGTAATCTCATCAACGGTATCGATTCTTACGATCAGCCACTGCGTTCAATTTTAGACCGATGTATCACTGTAATGTGCGTTTTGTGTGCCAGCTGTGAAATGAGGCAAACATTTCCTCATTCAGATTCATTGTACCACCGATTCTAATTCAATCAAATGCCTGCAGTGGTACATTTTGCGCATACATTCTCTGCGTTAGTTTAATGCTCTGAACAACTGTCGGAGGTTCTGTACCCGACTCATCACTGCCATCAAGATTGATCACCCTATCCAGCAGTAGCGTGTAGCGCCGGTTTACAGTTTCGTTTTTCGGTCTGATTACTTCACTCTTGTTTCATAAATTATTTAAAATAGTCTTTCTTATCTTTTCTCCGAATATAAAATTCTGTAAAAACCAGTTGTGCTAATCCAATATCAGGTAATGCAATTAAACAAGTTTTCCATGTTACGCAAGTGATGTGTCTATGTATTGACAGACATTCTAGAGAATACGGGAGAAAATAGAGGCGTCTGTTTCTATGCAGTACGCTCAAATGAAATACGACCTATAAGAACAGAAAAGAAAAACAGAAGTTGTAAAAAGGTACATTCAATTACTCCTGAATAGAAGCAGGAATAAAATCTAGGAAATATGTTCCTGAATGAAGTAGATTTGAGGATTGTGTAGCGTGAAAATATTAAGCTTGCTTATAAAAACCAAATAATACTGACAATGAAGTAACGTGGCTGAATGAATCAAACTACTCAAACAACCATAAAAGTGAGAGAGAGTTGCCAATGTGCCAAAAACTGTTTCAGTTACATTCCTTTGCTATATGGCTGTGTGCAGTGAGGAACGATTGGTTAAAGACAGCAGGTTTATTAACCTCCGCAGTAGTTTCATACGTTACACACCAAGAACTGAATCTTCTGGTAAACAACCACCTTTTGGATGACAGCTTCTTTTATTATCGACTAGGTTAGTTTTCCATCACTGTTGACAAACTGCACTTTACTGCGCAAGAAATTAACATCTTTTGTAGCGCAGATTGAAACCGAGAGACGGTAATAACAGAAACTGTGATTGAGACGGTTTTTGTTTGTTTACTATAGTAAAAGATTTCTTTCCAGTTGGGCCTGTAGCATGCATTGGATCAATGAATGACATATTAAATATTTTCATGTTTTCTGCTGCACAGTGGTTTTAGTAACTCGTTATTTACATGAATCATGAGTTATCCTGCAATATACACTGTACAGCTCTTTTCCTACAAAATTATAGAATATACGTTAGAAGGCTTACGTCTATTTTTGTTTACTTTATTATGTGCCACAGTACTGTTTTGGAGTGTCTATTGCGGTTGTCTTAGTTGACGCATGTTATAACGTTGTGGATTCTGTGCACTTCTTTATTTGCATTTACGCTAGTTTGGCAGAACAATCCACTTCATTGACACATATATTCGCAGGATTTCAACGATAAGGGTTACAAACAAAGATTGTATTATTTTACGGTTTCGCGTACTTTGCAGAGATTGTTTCTATGAAAGAATATGCATGTAATTCTCATCGATGAAATTCCTCGAACGTGAAATGATAACTTACAGTAAACGTACATTTGTCACTGGACGGGACTACACTGTCGTGCAAACGTAATTGCAAATAAAAAACGTGCACACGATCCAGAAGTTCTAACAAGCCTTAATACCACAGTAACTAAGACAGCCTCAATAGGCACTCCAAAAAAACATCGTGGCACATGATAACGTAAATACCTACAAAAATAGCTGTAAGCTATCAAACATAATTTTATAAGGAAAGAACTGCGCATTGTATATTGCAGGATAACTTGTAAATGGCAAGCTGTCGAAACGGAACTCCCCGTTTATGTAAATAACGAGGTAATAAAGTCATTTTGCTCCAGAAAACTTGAAAATATTAAAATAACAAGAGAGTTCACGGTTCCTAAGACATGGCCTCAGTTATGTAACTAAATCTTCTTCACTTCTTGTAAGTCAAACCGGAATTCGGACTTTGGTCTTCGCGAGCATCTTTCTTACCAGTTTAGCTATCCAATAATGTATAATGGACTGACTCAAAGTCTGAAATGTGAGTACTATTTTTATTGGTCTATCATCAGAGCTATTTCATGACTCATTTGTGTAGACTTGATCTGCCACAGCAGTTCTAGAATCGCGACACCTCTTCTTTTGATGTCCGCCGGTATCATACACTGTATGATCCTGATGCAGTTTGGAATTCCTGTGTGATGGTCTGCACAGATGTCTGGCTATTACACATTACGACCCTCTTCAACTGTTGGCGGTCCTTGTCAGTCAACATACGAGATCGGCCGGTAAGCTTGTGTGCTGTACGTGTCCCTTCACGTTTCCACTTCACTATTACATCAGAAGCAGTGAACTTAGGGATGTTTAGGAGCGTGGAAATCTCGCGTACAGGCGTATGACACAAGTGACACCTAACCACCTGACCACGTTCCAAGTCCGTGAGTTCCGCTGAGCGCCCCATTCTGCTCTCTCACGATGTCTAGTGACTACTGAGGTCGCTGATATGGAGTACGTGGCAGTAGGTCGCAGCACAATGCACTTCATAGGAAAAGCGTATGTTATTGAGGGTTTCCGGATACTTTTTATCACGTAGTGTACATTTGTACCATCGAATTCCGTAACTGCATAATGCCGTTCGTCTATCTGTTTCGACAGCAGAACTTTTACGTATGCTTCCATAAACAGCTGAAGTTAACTTAAGATCAATCCCTGAAAGACAGCCTAGAACGGAGCGCCGCCACTAAAGCTTTGCCATAGGACACACTGGATGTCTTTCCTTTGGTATGCACCGAGCGAGGTGGCGCAGTGGTTAGCACACTGGACTCGCATTCGGGAGGACGACGGTTCAATCCCGCGTCCGGCCATCCTGATTTAGGTTTTCCGTGATTTCCCTAGATCACACCAGGCAAATGCCGGGATGGTTCCTTTGAAAGGGCACGGCCGACTTCCTTTCCCATCCTTCCCTAATCCGAGCTTGTGCTCCGTCTCTAATGACCTCGTTGTCGACGGGACGTTAAACACCAATATCCTCCTCCTCCTCCTCCTTTGGTATGCGCAAACTTGAAACTGGTTTGTGGACGATTCAGCAATTAGATTTACCCAGTGGTCCCAATTAAAGATTGCAGTAACACTTTTATCTTCATTAAATTTGAAACTTCCTGGCAGATTAAAACAGTTTTAATCTGCCAGGAAGTTTCATGTCAGCGCACACTCCGCTGCAGAGTGAAAATCTCATTCTGGAAACATCCCCCAGGCTGTGGCTAAGCCATGTCTCCGCAATATCCTTTCTTTCAGGAGTGCTAGTTCTGCAAGGTTCGCAGGAGAGCTTCTGAAATGTTGTGAAGGTAGGAGGGGAGATACTGGTAGAAGTAAAGCTGTGAGGACCGGGCGTGAGTCGTGCTTCGGTAGCTCAGATGGTAGAGCACTTGCCCGCGAAAGGCAAAGGTCCCGAGTTCGAGTCTCGGTCGGTGCACACAGTTTTAATCTGCCAGGAAGTTTCATGTCAGCGCACACTCCGCTGCAGAGTGAAAATCTCATTCTGGATTCATTAAATTTATTTGAAATGTATTAGGGGCACTGAAATGAAAACTAGACAGATGAAAACTAACTTGGCAAAACGTGGGAACACCCTCTACTACGTAGCACAAATTTCACTGGGAAGCCTCCTCCATACATCCTCCGTAAAGTCGTAGTTCCTCTCTATGTAGTGCCGGATGTCAGTTTGTGGAATGGAGTTCCTTGCCTGTTGTACTTGGTTGGTCAATACAGGGACGGTTAATGCTGTTCGTGGATGACGCTGGAGTTGTCATCCGATGATGTCCCATATGTGTCGATTAGAGACAGGTCAAGGCAATATGCACGTCAAGGCAATATGACGACACTCTGTAGACATGTTGGGTTACAACAGTGGTATGTGGGCCACCGTTGTCCTATTGAAAAACACCCCACATAATACTGTTCATGATGGCAGCACAACAAGTCGCAGACCAGTAATTACAGGTTTAGGACCAGTCTGTCTAGTATGCAGGCAGTTGGTTGCAGGTCCTCAACTGGCCTCCATCTAAGCTACATACGGACATCACTGTCACCGAGTCAGAACAAGCTTTCATCAGAAAACACAATAGACCTTCACTCTGTTCTCCAATGAGCTCTCGCTTGACACCACTGAAGTCACATATGGCGGTGGTTTTGAGTCAGTAGAATGCTCGCTGGAGTGTACTTGAAGTAATTGATCTGTAATAGTGCCTTGTGTCCAGCTGCTGCTCATATTGCTGCTCCAGATGCAGTACGATGCGTTATACTCACACGCCGAACGCGATGGTCTCCCCTCTCGGTAGAGTCACGTGGCCGTCTGGAACCCGACCTTCTTGTGATGGTATATTCTCGTGACCACCGCTGCCAGCAATCGTACACAGTTGCTACATTCTGCAATATCGCAGAAGCGACATTCAGCTTCTCGTAGCCACATTACACCATCTCATTCAACCTCAGTGAGATCAGATAATAGCGGTTTTTTTTTTCGCCTTAAAGGAAGTCTTCACTGTCAGATCCGCTATTTAACGCTCCCGACCGTTATAAAGTGTATTCAAAGCAAACGTGATCTACATCCTCGAAGTGGCACCGTTATTGCCCACCCTTATGCGACCGGTGCGAAATCTGAATAGGCATCATCTTTCAGATGTAGAAACTAGTCTGCCTACTTTTCTTTACGTCTCTCAACTCATTCTTGGTGTTGCGATTTTTTCAGTCAATTTATTAACAGTTATGGCGATTATTTTTGAAATAATGAGCAGTTTACTTACTCTTTTGCCTTGTGTCTAGTTTACATTTTATCGCCCTTTATATTTTACATCTACGTTTACGTCTACATCTACGTGATTACTCTGCTATTCACAATAAAGTGCCTGGCAGAGGGTTCAATGAACCACCTTCAAGCTGTCACTCTACCGTTCCATTCTCGAACGGCGCGGGGGGAAAAATCAGCACTTAAATTTTTCTGTGCGAGCCCCGATTTCTCTTATTTTATCGTGATGATAATTTCTCCCTATGTAAGTGGGTGTCGACAGAATGTTTTCGCAGTCGGAAGAGAAAACTGGTGATTGAAATTTCATGAGAAGATCCCGTCGCAACGAAAAACGCCTTTGTTTTGATTATTGCCACTCCAATTCACGTATCATATCTGTGGCACTACCTCCCATATTTTGCGATGATGCAAAACGGACCGATCTTCTTTGTACTTTTTCGATTTCATCCGTGAGTCCCACCTGATGTGCATGCTACACCGCACAGCAATACTCCAGAATAGGGCAGACAAGCGTGGTGTAAGCAGTACCTTTAGTAAACCTGTTGCGCCTTCTGTGTTCTGCCAATGAATCGCGGTCTTTGGTTTGCTCTACCCGCAACATATGAGATGGTTCCAATTTAGGTTTCGTAATAGTAATCCCTAAGTATTTAGTTGAATTTACAGTCTTCAGATTTGTGTGACTTATCGCTTACTCGACATTTAGTGGATATCTTTTAGTACTCATGTGAATAACTTCACACTTTTCTTTATTCAGGGTCAATTGCTACTTTTCGCACCATACAGATATCTTATCTAAATCATTTTGAAATTCGTTTTGGTCATCTGATGACTTTACAAAACGGTAAATGAAAGCATCATCTGCAAACAATCTAAGACGGCTACCGAGATTATCTCTTATGTCGTTAATATAGATCAGGAACAATAGAGGACTTGTAACACTTCCTTGGAGAACACCGGATATTACTTCTGTTTTACTCGATGACTTTACGTCTATTACTACGAAATGTGACCTTTCTGACAGGAAATCACGAATTCGGTCGCACAACTGCGGCGATACTCCATAGTCACGCAGTTTGGTTAGAAGACGCTTGTGAGGAACGGTGTCGAAAGCCTTCCGAAAATCTAAAAATATCCCCTGTCGATAGCAGTCATTACTTCATGAGTGTAAGGAGCTAGTTGTGTTCCACAAGAACGATACTTTCTGAATCTGTGCTATGTGTCAATAAATCCTTTTCTTCGAGGTACTTCATAATGTTCGAATACAGCATATGATCCAACACCCTACTGCAAATCGACGTTAGTGATACGGGCATGAAAAATCCAACGGATTACTTCTGCTTCCCTTATTGGGTATTGGAGTGACTGGAGCAATTTTCCAATCTTTCGGCACGGATCTTTCTGTGAGCGAGCGGTTGTACATAACTGCTAAATATGGAGCTACTGAATCAGCATACTCTGAGAGGAACCTGATTGGCATACAATCTGGACCGGAGGCCTTGCCTTTATTAAGTGATTTAAGCTGCTTTTCTACGCCGATGATATCTACTTCTACGTTTCTCATCTTGGTAGTCGTTCTTGATTGGAGTTCTGGAATATTTACTTCGTCTTTTTTGGTGAAGGAGTTTCGGAAAACCGTGTTTAATAACTCTGCTTTAGTGGTACTGTCATCAGTGACTTAACCGTTGTTATCGCGCAGTGAAGGTACTGATTGCGTCTTGCCACTGGTGTGCTTCATGTATGACCAGAATCTCTTCGGGTTTTCTGCCAGATTTCGTTATGGGATTATTAAAAGCATCTCGCATTGAAGCACGCGCTATATTTCGAACTTCTGTAAAACTTTGCCAGTGTTGGGAATTTTGCGTTCTTTTAAATTTGGCAAGCTTTTTTCGTTGCTTCTGCAAGAGCGAGCTGACCCGTTTTGTGTACCATGGGAGATCAATACCGTAACTTATTAATTTATGTAGTAGATATCTCTCAATTGCTGTCGATACTATCTCTTTGAAATCATTCCGCAACTTTTCTACGCTTACATGATCAGATCGGAAGGAGTGAAAACTGTCTCTTAAAACGGCGTTAAGAGCATTTTTATCAGCACTTTTAAATAGCTATGCTTTAAGTTTCTTTTTGATGGTTGAAGGTGTTACTGTATTCAGCCTAGCAGCAACTGCTTTGTGGTCGCCATTCCCTGTATTCGTCACGATACTCACTAGTTGTGCAGGATTATTTGTTGCTAAAAGGTTAAGTACACCTTCGCAACCATTTACACTTCGAGTGGGCTCATGTACTAATTGTTGAAAATAGTTTTCTGAAAAAGCATTCAGTACAATTTCGGATTACGTTTTATGCCTGTCGCCGGCTTTAAACGTATAATTTTGCCAGCATATCGAGAGTAAATTGAAGTGACCACCGACTACAACTGTATGAGTGGGATACCTATTTGAAATGAGACTCAAGTTTTCTTTGAACTGTTCAGCAACTATATCTTCTGATTCGGGGGGGGGGGGGGGGGGGCGCTAAAACTATCCAATTAATCAAGTGTAACCTCTACGCACACTATCGCACTATTTCGCAGCAAATATCTACTTCAATTTTACAACAAAGCAAACTATCTCTGAGAGCAATACATAGTCCACCACCAACTGTGCTTAATCTATCCTTTCTGAACTCTGATAGAAAAAAATTCAGCTGAACGTATTTCCGGCTTTAGCAAGCTCTCTGTACCTACAACTATTTTAGCTTCAGTGCTATCTATTATGGCTTGGAGCTCTGCTTCTTTCCCAACACACCTACGACAGTTTACAACTACAATACCAATCGTTTCCACAAACAACTTACTGTGTTTTACCTGTCCCCTTTTAGAAGGGCGCCCTTTCTGTGGTTCCCTGAGATCGCCTAACCTAAAAAACCGCCCAGTCCCTTCCACAGAGCCCCCGCTACCCGTGCAGCCGCCTCCTGTGTGTAGTGGACTCCTGACCTATTAAGCGGAACCCGGAAACCCACCACCCGATGGCGCAAGTCAAGCAATCTGCAGCCTACACTACCAGAGAACCGCCTTAGTCTCTATTCAGACCCTCCACTCAGCTCTGCACCAAAGGACCACAGTCGGTTCTATCGACGATGCAGCAGATGGTGAGCTCCGCCTTAATCTCGCAAGCAAGACTGGCAGTCTTTTACATTTCCTCATTTGCACAGATTCGTATGCGGAGAACACTCATACCACCAAAATTGTAAGACAAACTCTACTGTCACTGTGACTACTGAAGATGCTTTAAAACAGAGCAAAATTTGTTTGATGTTAACTAGACTTTACTACAGTTGTAAAAGAAACCGTATTTAACCTATATGGGTGCTATAAAATTAATGTGACCAATCTGTATGTTCGAAGACAACGTGTAATAATCACTCACAGACGGCAGATGGCATCACTGGCAATAAATAAATAGTGGTTTGTGGGGGAGGGGGGGGGGGTACGCGGAAAATAGTGTGGTCGTTGTCGTAAAGTGGAAACGGAGTAATTTATCCAACGTCCAAAAGGGCATGATCATTATTTTTTGGACCAGACGTGGAAGAATAGCCGAATTTGCTAAGTCTGTAAAAAGTTCGCTTGCGGCGATGGTCAAAGTATAATACGCTAAATGGTGTTATCCAAAACCAGCGCCGAGCCAAATGTGGTGCCCTACGGGCCATGGATTTGAACAGGTGAGGTGAATTATTACAAGCCGTGGAGATGTTTACGGGCGAATAGACGTACACTGTTATGCAACAGGCCATCCACATAAACCAAGGGGCTAACAACAGTGTCTCTTCATCGACCGTTCAGCGAACGTTGCTGCGCATGCGCCTCAACAGCAGGCGCCTGGTGCATGTACCGATGCTGAGTGCCATTCATAAGCGACGAAGTCTGGAATTGGCAGGCCAATAACGTAACTGGTCAGCAGGTAGCCCTTTAGTTGAATTACTTTTTAATGTGGGGTGTGCCCACACTTCGCTCTATGTCGGTTTGAACTCTGCTGGGGACACTTTCAATAACGTATGTGAATGTCAGTGGAGCATCGGTAGCCGAAAGGGCCGAAACGAGAGAACATAGCGATATTGGACGCTGTGGTCTGGAATGAACGATCTATTCGTCCTTAATGTCTTCCATTGCATTGAAATTGGGTCTCTGGGCAGGTCAGTCCATTTAAGGAATGTTATTTCTAGCAAACCTTTGGATCAAAGATGCTGCTTTATGACATTGCGCATTGTATTGCAATATGAGCACTCATCGTCTCTGAACTGTTCAGTTATTGCAGAAGTGACCCGGGTAAAAATTCATGTGCTTTTGTGACCCACATTGATTGGTTTTTCGCCTGACAAGTCATAGTGAAGTTAGTGTGCGGCGGGTACTGAACTTACTGCAGTAGTCTGGTGCCTGCTGTCGTGTTTTAAAACACCATAAAAGTTGTGAAGACTGCACTGCACGATATGGACGTGGAGCTTAAGGGAGTGTTTTCACTGCATGGTGACATTTGGTATTTACAGAGAAGGTATTCAGGCGGAAGGTGTGGTGAAATCACTGTGTTGCTTTCCTTCGTCAGTATATTAGGTAACTCTGTGTAGTTGTGTCGACTGTAGTATGAGGGTGTGCGAATTCCTAAGTGACAAAACTGCTGAGGTCATCGGTCCCTAGACTTACACACTACTTAAACTAACTTATGCTAAGAACAACACACACACCCATGTCCGAGGGAGTACTCGAACCTCCGGCGGGAGGGGCTATGCACTGTAAAAAAATAATAGTAATGCAAAAATTTAATCTAAGACTCAGTATCCTTAAGCAATAATCTTATTCACCGCAGTGACATACAAGTGGGGCCGTGTCCACTTGTAAAGTTACTCGGGATGACGTTCTGAAATCTTTTCTTGGTTGCTGCCCCACTTGTATGTCACTGCGGTGAATAAGATTATTGCTTAAGGATACTGTGTCTGAGATTAAATTTTTGTATTACTATTATTCTGTACAACGACGATTTTAGTGAATTATTCTTGGGCGAAATCTTGTTTACTGCGTGACATTAAGTGTCAAGGACTTCTGGGATCTCTGTTGATGTTTGAGTTTTGATGTAATAATATACGGTTATCAATAAAGATTAAGTTCGTATTAGAAGAACTCCCAGAACTGAAGCCTAACCCTCCCAGATCCAGCGCTACAAATGAAGCTTTACTCCATTTCAATCTTCCAGTATCCAGTGATGTCGTTCTTTACGCCACATCAAGCGTCACTTAGCACTGACTAGAAGTATGTGTGCGTTGAGAAGAGCTGCTCGAACATTGTAATGCATTATTTTTAACTCCCTACACAAAGTAATTGTGCTAGCTACACTGCTGATAGCCCTCTGCAACCCACGAGTGACTCCTTCCGCTGATTTTATGCGAATTTTTACAGTCGTCTTCGACAATACTCGACGGTCCTTGTCCGTTAGTACATGGGGTCTCCCAGGTCGTGCTTTACCTTTATTCTTTCTTCACGTTTGGCTGAAGGATCACACAACAACAATCGTCTTGAGAAGTTTACAAGGGTTGAATCATCCGTGAGGGATTTGTTACTCACCTACTCACCTACTCCGTGTTCGAACTAAATGACTTCTCCTGTCCGATCCACTCTGCTCTTATTGTGTCTGTACTAACACACAAAACTCCCAGCCTCTTTTTGTAGTGACGGTTCCGCCTCTCGGACAACTAATGGTCAATTCTGCGTTATCTAATCGTGTGGGAATAGTAATAGGGCCTTTTTTTCTGAAATATTAGCCATTATTTGCAATACTTCGTTTTAGCAGTTAGTTACATTATTCCCTAGTAGTACTTTCATAAGTGCGGAGTATACACTATTAAATAAGGTGTTTCTTTTGCATCATAACGGTAGGTTTAAAAGAAGAAAGATATTGTAAATTGTGTGCCGTGAATTGAGGCACTTTCATCTTTTCTGCCTCAACTGTTCAAATTGATATTTGGCGGCGGTTACGAGCAGGAGACACTAGAGATAGTGAGCTCCGTTGTGAAGTTGTTGTCTCTGCTTTTTCTGCACAGGGTGCAGCCAACTACTGGTGGTTGCTCACGTCGCTACCAATGATGTGTGCACTTTGCATCAGAAGAGATTGTCTCTGGTTTCAAGAGGCTAACAGAAATGGTAAAGGCTGCCAGTCTTGCTTACAAGATGAAAGCAGAGCTGACCAAAAATCTGGCTCTGAGCACTATGGGACTTAAATTCAGAGGTCATCAGTCCCCTAGAACTTAGGGGACTAACCTAGGAACATCACACACATCTATGCCCGAGGCAGGATTCGAACCTGCGAACGTAGCGGCCGCGCTGTTCCAGACTGTAGCGCCTAGAAACGCTCGGTCACCCTGGCCGGCTAGAGCTGACCATTTGCAACATAATGGACAGAACCGATTGCCGACCTCTGGTGCAGAGCCGAGTGGAGGGTCAGTTCTGCGACCGTGTAGGCTGCTGATTCCTCGAACTGTGCCAAACGGTGGTTGGGTTTTGGGTTCCGCTGAATAGGTCAGGTGTCCACTACACGCAGCAGGTGGCTACACGGGTAGCAGGGGCTGTCTGGCGTGGACTGGGCGGTTTTTTTGGGTTAGAAGGTCTCGGGAAAAACAAGAAGGACTTCAGTCATAAAGGGTGCAGGCTGAACACAGAAAGAACGTAGATACAGGAACCATTGGTGTAACAGTTGTAAATTGTCGTTGCTGTGTTGGGAAGGACCAGAGCTCCAAGCGCTAATAGAAAGCACTGATGCTCAAATCGCTATAGGCACTGAAAGCTGGCTAAAGGCGTATATATGGTCAGCCGAAATTTTTGCAAAGAACCTAACAGTGTTCCGAAAAGATAGGCTAAACATGGTTGGCGGTGACGTGTTTATCGCTGTCAGAAGTAGTTTATCTTGTCGAGAAATTGAAGTAGATACTTCCTGTGAGTTAGTATGGCAGAGGTCACGGTTGGCAACCGGAATAAAATAATAATTGGATTCTTTTACCGAACTTCCAATTCATATGACACAGTTGCTGAGAGGTTAAAGGAACACTTGAGTTTGACTTCAAACACGTTCCCGACTCATATGATAATAGTTGGTGGTGACTTTAATTTACCCTCGATATGTTGGCGAAAATATATGTTTAATTCACGAGGTACGCATAAAATATCATCCGAAATTGTGCTAAACGCCTTATCTGAAAATTATTTCGAGCAGTTAGTCCATGAGCCCACGCGAATAGTAAACTGTTCTGAAAACAAACATGACCTCTTAGCAACCAGTAATCCTGAGTTAATAACGAGCATCAAAACCGCTTCAGGAATTCGTGAACACAGGGTTGTGGTAGCGAGATTGAACATTCTAATCCCCAAACCCCCGAAAAATAAGCGAAAAATATTCCTATTGAAAAAAGCAGATAAAAATTCACTTGACGCCTTCCTAACATACAATCTCCACTCATTCCAAATTAATAATGTAAGTGTAGACCAGATGTGGCTTACATTCAAAGAAATAGTATCGCCAGCAGCTGAGAGATTTATAACAAATAAATTAAAAAACGACGGAGCTGATCCTTCTTCGTACACAAAACAGGTTAGGACACTGTTGCAGAAACAACGAAACAAATACACCAAATTTAAACAGACGCAAAATCCCCAAGTTTGGCGAACTTTTACAGAAGCTCGAAATTTAATGCGAGATGCCTATAACAGTTTCCACAACGTAACTTTGTCTCGAAACCTGGTAGAAAATCGAAAGAGATTGTGTATGTGAAGTACGTTAGCGGCGACAAACAATCAATGCCTTTTCTGTGCGATATCAATGGAGATACTATCGTAGACAGTGCTGCCAAAGCAGAGTTACTAAACACAGCCTTCCGAAATGCCTTCACAAAAGAAGACGAATTAAATATTCCAGAATTCGAATCGAGAACAGCTGCCAACATGAGTAACGTAGAAGTAAATATTCTCGGAGTAGTAAAGCAACTTAAATCACTTAATAAAAGCAAGTCTTCAGGTCCAGACTGTATACCTATTAGGTTCCTTTCGAAGTATGCCGATGCATTAGCTCCATACTTAACAATCATATACAACCGTTCGCTCGACGAAAGATCCGTACCCAATGTCAGGAAAGGTGCACAGGTCACACCAATATTCAAGAAAGGTAGTAGGAGTAATCCACTAAATTACCGGCCCAAAGTAAAATGGTTCAAATGGCTCTGAGCACTATGGGACTTAACTTCTGAGGTCATCAGTCCCCTAGAACTTAGAACTACTTAAACCTAACTAACCTAAGGACATCACACACATCCATGCCCGAGGCAGGATTCGAACCTGCGACCGCAGCGGTCTCGCGGTTCCAGACTGTAGCGCCTAGAACCACACGGCCACTCCGGCCGGCAGGCCCGTATCGTTAACGTCGATACGCAACAGGATTTTAGAACATATATTGTGTTCGAACATTATGAATTACCTCGAAGAAAACGGTCTATTGACACACAGTCAGCATGGGTTTAGAAAACATCGATCCTGTGAAATACAACTAGATCTTTATTCACGTGAAGTGCTGAGTGCTATTGACAAGGGATTTCAGATCGATTCCGTATTTCTGGATTTCCGGAAGGCTTTTGACACTGTACCACACAAGCGACTCGTAGTGAAATTGCGTGCTTATGGAATACCGTCTTAATTATGTGACTGGATTTGTGATTTCCTGCCAAAGAGGTCACAGTTCGTAGTAATTGACGGAAAGTCATAGAGTAAAACAGAAGTGAATTCTGGCGTTCCCCAAGGTATTGTTATAGGCCCTTTGCTGTTCCTTATCTATATAACTGATTTTTGAGACAATCTGAGCAGCCATCTTCGGTTTTTTGCTGATGACGCTGTCGTTTATCGACTAATAAAGTCATCATATGATCAAAATAAACTGCAAAAAGATTTAGAGCAGATATCTGAATGGTACGAAAAATAGCAGTTGACCCTAAATAACGAAAAGTGTGAGGTCATCCACAGGAGTGCTAAAAGGAACTCGCTAAATTTCGGTTACACGATAAATCAGTCTAATCTAAAAGCCGTAAATTCAACTAAATACCTAGGTATTACAATTACGAACAACGTAGTTATGATAGAACACATAGAAAATATTGTGGGGAAGGCTAACGAAAGACTGCGTTTTATTGGCAGGACGCTTAGGAAATGTAACAGACTTACTAAGGGGATTGCCTACACTACGCTTGTCCGTCCTCTTTTAGAATACTGCTGCGCGGTGTGGGATCGTTACCAGATAGGACTGACGGGGTACACCAAAAAAGTTCAAAGAAAGGCTGCACGTTTTGTATTATCGCGAAATATGGGAGAGAGTGTCACAGAAATGATACAGGATTTGGGTTGGACATCATTAAAAGAAATGCGTTTTTCGTTGCGACAGAATCTTCTCACGAAAGTCCAATAGACAACTTTCTCCTCCGAATGCTAACATATTTTGTTGACACCGATCTACATAGCGAAGAACGATTACCGCTATAAAATAAGGGAAATCTGAGCTCGTACGGAAAGATATAGGTGTTCATTCTTTCCGCGCGCTGTACGAGATTGGAATAATAGAGAATTGCGAGGGTGGTTCGATGAACCCTCTGCCAGGCACTTGAATGTGATTTGCAGAGTATCCACGTAGATGTAGATGTAGTTTTGAGCAAGCTGTCCGCTTTGGGAGGGTGTTTTTGGAATTTGGTTTTGAGATGAGATCTGTTTGTTCCTTGTATGCTTTCACTGCGTATTGTTTATTGCGTAATTAATCCCTGGAGTAGAGTGTAGCCTGAAGGAGCTGAGAGAATATGTTTTATCGAAATTTTGTCTATTGTACACTGCTTGACAATTTTAAAATGAAATAGCACAGCAATCTGTCGTCCTTTTCTTTCAGGTTGTATTAGGCAAATCTAGATTTTTGCCAGTGCCTACCCATTATCAATACACAATATCATGGTATCAATGCGTGTCCCAGTATGTCAGTCCCCTTTTGTTCGGGCTTCTGTCACAGTTCGTTCAAGGCTACTCAACGAACGGTGTCAAAAGCCCGAACCACAGGGAACTGACATACTGGGACGTGCATTGTCCAACAACGTTTTCTCCATTCGCTATGGACAGTTCGTACCTATTAATCAACTGGATTACATATTTTTAAGAAGCTACCCCGACACTTCTTACTTTTATTAGTCTCTATCCCACAATGGTAGTACAACGTGTGTGCCGTACGTCGAAATCCTGTGCAAAGTTTGATAGATTTCGACTTTGTGCCTCTCTGGTGGAATCTCTGGTTGTGTAAAATCTCTTTTCCCGAGAGCCGTTGTTCGGGAAGCTCACTTTGGAACGGAGCTTCCCTTTTGCATGCAAGAGCGCTGCGGTTGCACACTACTGGTGTTGCCCGAAGGAGATCGGTGGTTAGGGCAACGACTGGAAGTCTGTGCAGCAGTCACTATACTGTCGTTGCGCACTGATTGCATTGACACACGGGTGCTGGAGAACTCCACGTCGAGGACTTACCCGTCTGTGTGTTGTAGTTGTTCGTCTCGTAAAAATGTATTTCAATCTGTCCCTGTGGGGCGCCGTTAGTTCCAACACTTGGTACCTGGTAATTAGTTTGTTTTAACTTTAATCGCACAAGGTTGTCATTGAGTTTGCCCTGATGGGGGGTCAGTATCTGTATGTATGTGTCGGCCCAGTGGTAACTGATTTGTTTCAAGTCTTATCACTCTAATTTAATGATGTATGTATTGTATCACCAGGAAGTGTGTATGCGAGACTGTCACCTGAAATACAGGATTACGAGATTACGGCTCTGCAAACCCACTGAGGTAGCAACTGATGCAGATTTGATCTCAATGTAAGTAATTAGCTTTTGATATTTGTTCGGTACTCCGTGGTACAGTAAGTGAGCAAATTTTAAATGGTTCAAATGGCTCTGAGCACTAAGGGACTTAACTTCTGAGGTCATCAGTCCCCTAGAACTTAGAACTACTTAAACCTAACTAACCTAAGGACATCACACACATCCATGCCCGAGGCAGGATTCGAACCTGCGACCGTAGCGGTCGCGCGGTTCCAGATTGTAGCGCCTAGAACTGCTCGGTCACACCGGCCGGCGCAAATTTTAAATTGCAGCATGAGAAACTGGTGTGTACCAAACCTGTGATAAAGGGGTTCCACTGTAATTTGTGTATTTCATGTGCTTCGTTAAATTGGATTCATGTGAATACTTTTAGGTTTGATTTGCTGTCAGTTTGTAATCATAAATTTGTAACAAGTTACTACATGCATTTTGAAATAGGCTCTGGCATTTAAAACCTTTTGCCACAAATAGTTATCGAGCCTGAGTTAAAATTTTTAATTGGTGTTATAATTGCTTTGGGCTCAAAGATAATGTTTTGTAATAGTTAGTGAGTAAGAATTATTGTTAATAAATTCGTTTTAAAAGATGTCTGAATTCGTGTTAACCCGGCACTTTCCACCCCTTAACAGCTCCTACCACTCCGACGTGGTTGTGGATTGTGTTGATGTATTAGTGGTACTAGTATTAGTTCTTTCTGTGTCCTAGCGTTCTTTGGTAGTTACGTTGCAGGAATGCCAGTTAGCGACTTCCCAAGCGCTTGCTGGTTCAGAACGAACGAGCTACCATATGATACTGCCGTTTGTTGACGGGGCCTGCTGGTAAGGTATCCGAGCTGACCCACGGCTCCCCCAGGTGATGGGTGAGAGGCTGCGGTAAAATGGAGGGGCCAGCATGTCGTGAATAAGGAGTTTGTTAGCATCCAGTCAGCTCTGAATTGTGTCAGTTGTCACATTTTTTTAAGGTGCCATTCACGCACAGCTGAAGTGGTTGCAGGCCATGGACACTCATAATACGAACAGGCTGTGTAATCTGAAGTTCTTACGTAAGTAGAGGTAAACAATGCAGCATTAGAAGAGTTGGAGGCCAGGGCTGCACAGGGAGAATGGATAATAAGTGATATGTTGCCGGCCACATCGCTGCAAGGAAGTAAGTTGAATATAGCTATGACATACAAATTACAACGTAAAAGTAATAACATATCGAATAAATTATTTATGAACGCAAAAAAGACAAACTATAAATTACGTAAACGCATTCAACAATGTAACATAGGAATCAACTTAATTTTTCTACGAACTCCTCAACAGAATAGAAGGAGTGACCCTTGAGGAAACACTTCAGTTTCGGTTTGACAGAGCGTGGATTACTGCTAAGATTTGTGAATTCTTGCTGTAGCTTCTTGAGAATGGATGCAGCGGTATATTGCAGACATCTCTACACAAGAGTCAAGGAAGTGCGATGCAAATGCAGATTATATATATATATATATATATATATATATATATATATATATATATATATATATATATATATTGAGAGGCCAGTGGCAGAATACGCCGGCTAGTGAACAGCGGTCGACAAGAGATTCGCGAACTTACATCACTTATTGCCCGAACTGCCTGTTTCTGAGCCAAAAATATCCTTTTAGAATAAGAAGAGTTAACGCAAAACATATTACTATACGACATAAGCGAATGAAAATAAGCAAAGTAGATACTTTTCGTGTCGAACTACCTCTTACTTTAGATACCGTTCGAATAGTAACAATGGCAGCATTAAGTCTTTGAACAAGATTCTAAACGTCGGCTTTCCCGACAGTTTATGATCTACGTGAACACCTAGAAATTTGAATTGTTCAGTTTCTTAATCATACGCCCATTCCGTGAAATTAAACCGTCGGGTTTTGTTGAATTGTGTGTTAGAAACTGTAAATAATGAGTCTTACTGTGATTTAGCATTATTTTATTTTCTACAAGTCATGAACCTACGCCATGACCTGCACTATTTGAAACAAAGCCAATGCTGCACACGACATCCTTTACTACCTAGCTAGTATCATCTGCAAACAGAAATATTTTAGAATTACCTGTAATACTAGGGGGCATATCATTTATATACATAAGGAGTAGGAATGGTCCCAGCACTGATCCATGGGGCACCCCACATTTGAACGTACCCCACTCAGATCCCATATTAGAGCCATTCTTAACGCTGTGAATGATGACCTCTTGGTGTCTGTTGTTAAAATAGAAGATGAACCAATTGTGAGCTACTCCCCGTATTCGGTAACGGTCCAACTTTTGGAGCAATATTTTTTGATCAACACAAGTAAAAGCATTAAGAAATAAAATAAGATGCCTAGCGTTCGAAACCTTTTCTTTAACCCATCCAGTACCTTACAGTAAAAAGAGAATATATCATTTTCAGTTGTTAAGCCACTTCTAAAGCGAACTGTGTATCTGATAACAAATTATGTGAAATAAAATGATCAGTTATTCTTAAATACACACCCTTTTTAATAACTTTAGCAAACACTAATGGCATAGGTCTAAAATTGTCTACATTATCCCTTTCTCTCTTTTTATAAAGCGGGTTTAGCACTGAGTGTTTTAATCGTTCAGGAAACTGACCATTCTTAAAGGAAAAATTACAGATATAGCTAAGTACAGGACTAACATGTGCAGCACAGTACTCTAATATTCTGCTAGGTATTCCACCATATCCATGAGAGTCCTTAGTCGTCAGTGATTTAATTATTGACTCAATCTCCCCCTTGTCAGTATTTCAGGCTTTAATATCAGGAAGGCATTTCTCTGTAGAAACTAAGTTCTTTTTTTATTTTCCAGCATGCTCAGAAAATGACAATTAAAAACTGTACATATATCTGACTTATCAGTAACAAATATAGTATTACTACGAACTGACCGTTTATCGTCGACCTTGTGCTGCTGACCAGACACTTCCTTTACAAATGACCATATCGTGTTAATTTTTTCTGTGAATTAGATATTCTATTTGCTTGCCACATACTCCTTGCCTTCCTAATTATATTTCTAAGCACCTTAGCGTACTGTTTGTAATGGGCTTCTGTAGCTCTATTGTGACTTTTCTGACATTCTGATATATTGCCACATTGTTCTACGTGATATCGCACTAGTCAAGCCACCCAGGCTGACTTACTGCTAGCAGTCTGTTTAGAACGTTCTAATGGAAAGCAACTTTCAAAGAGCAAGAGAAATGTGTTAAGGAAACCATTATGTTTGTCACCAATGTTATCAGCGCTGTAAACATTCAGTACCTCCTCGTTATTTATATGATCTACCCATCTAACATTCTGCGTTATTCTGTAGCACCACATTTGAAAAGCTTCTATTCTCTTCTTGTCTGTTTATCGTCCATGTTTAGCTCCCATACATGGCTACATTCAATACAAATACTTTCAGAAAAGAGTTCCTAACACTAAAATCTATATTCGATGTTAACAAATTTCTTTTCTCTGGAAACGCTTTTCTTGACTTAGCAAGCCTGCATTTTATATCCTCCGTACTTCGGCCATCATCACTTATTTTGCTGCCCAAATGGCAGAACTCATCTACTACTTTACGTGTCTCGTTTGCTAATCTAAATTTCCTCTGTCTCACCTGATTTATGTCGACTGCATTACATCATTCTTGTTTTGCTTTTGTTCATGTTGGTGTTCGTCATATACCAACCTTTCAAGGCACTGTCCATTTCGTTCGGCTGCACTGTCAAGTGCTTTGCTGTCTCTTACAGAATTACAGTGTCATCGGCCAACCTTAATGTTTTTATTTCTCTTCCCTAGATTTTAATTCCTGCTTTAAATTTTTCTTTGGTTTCCTTTTACTACGTGCTCAATACACAGATTGAACAACGGGAAGAAGCTACACACTGTCTCACTCCCTTCTCAATCACTGCTTTCTTTTCATGCCCCTCGACTCTTATTGCTGCCGTCTGGTTTCTGTACAGGCTGTAAACAGCCTTTCTCTCCCTGTATTTGTGCCTGCTACGTTCAGAATTTCAAAGAGAGTATTCCAGAGAACATTGTCTAAAGCTTTCTCCAAGTCTGCAATTGCTATACATGTAGGTTGGCCTTTCCAAAACCTATGCTCTAAGATAAGTACTTGGGTCAGTATTGCCTCGTGTGGTCCTACATTTCTCTGGAATCAAAACCGATCTCCCTCGAGGATGGCTTCTAGCAGATTTTCCATTTTTTTGTAAAAATTAGTGTTAGTATTTTGGAACCATGACTCATTAAACTGGTATTTCGATAATATTTTCTCCTGTCAGCGTCTGCTTTCTTTGCACTTGAATTACTACAGTCTTCTCGAAGTCTCTCCCGTGTATCTTACACAGCAGATGGAAGAGTTTTTTCATGGCTGGCTCTCGTAAGGCTGCCGGGAGGTCTAACTGAATGTCGTTTACTGACTAGGCCTTGTTTCGTCTTAGGTCTTTCAGTGCTATGTTAAAATCTTCTCGCAGTATCATATCTCCTCCTCATTTACTTCCTCTTCTATTTCCATAATACTGCCAACAAGTTATCTCACTTGTACAGACCCTTTAAAAACTCTTTCACCTTTCCCTCCTTTGCTTAGGGTTGGTTTTCCATTTGAGCTCTTGATATTCACACAGCTGTTTCTCTTTTCTCCAAAGGCCTCTTCAGTTTTCCTGTAAACGATGTCCATATTTCCCCTAGTGGTATATGATTCTAAATCCTTACATGTGTCCTCGAGCCATTCCTGATTAACCATTTTGAATTTCCTGTCAATATCATTTTTTAGAAATTTGTATTCCCTTTCGTCTGCTTCAATTTTTATATTTTCTCCTTTCATCAATGAAGTTCAATATCTCCTGTGTTGGCTAAGGAATTCTACCAGGCCATTTTTTATCAGTTTCATTCTCTGCTGTCTTGACTATTTCCTCTCTTACAGCTAGCTATTCTTCTTCTCTTGTAATCTCTTCCAATGTTCTAGTCAGTCGTTGCCCAGTGCTGAAACTCTACAACTTCTGGTTCTTTCAATTTAATCAGATCATATCTCCTTGCTTCTCATCTTAATCCACAGTTCCTAATTAATAAATTGTGGTCAGAGTCCACATCTGCCACGAGAGATGTCTTACAATTTAAAATCTGATTCCTAAACCTCTGTCGTAATATTACATGATCAATCTGAAATCTTCCAGTGTCTCCAGGTCTCTTCGACGTATACAACTTTCTTTCGTGATTCTTAAACAATGTGTTAGCGATGATTAAATTATGCTAGTTGCCATATGACGAACTAGTGTGGTGGGTGCGGGCTTCGTGTCTATCTTACCTACGATAATGTGTGGACTATGCTGTTCATAGTAGCTCCCTCCCATTCCCATTTTCTTATTAATTATTAAACCTAATCCTTAATTACCCCTATTTATTTTGTATTTATTACCCTGAATTCGCCTGACCAGAGGTTCTGTTCCTGTTGCCACAGAATGTTATCAATTTCCACTACAACCTATCCTTTTTCGCTTTTGTAAATTTTCTACGCTACCTTCCCGATTAACGGATCTAACATTCCAAGCTCCAATACGTAGGACACCAGATTTGTTTCTCCTGACGACGACGTCCTCCTGAGTAGTCCCCTCCCGGAGATCCGAATGGGGGACTGTTTAATGAGGACTATTTTGCATCCGGATTATTTTACACAGGAGGATTCCATTTTCATTTAACCACACAGTACAACTGCATGCCCCGGGAAAAGCCACCACTGTAGTTTTCCCATACTTTCAGCCATTCTTAGTACAGCACATCAGGTCAATGTTACAAAGCCAGGAAAGTCTATCATCCAGACTGTTTTCCTTGTAACTGCTGAAAAGGCTGCTGCCCTTCTTCAGTAACCAAAGGTTTGTCTGGCCTCTCGACAGATAAGCCTTTGATGTAGTGGCACCTATGGTACGGCTATAACTGAGGCATGGAAGCCAACCCCCCCCCCCCCTCCTTCCCACCCGCCCACCCCTAACGGCAAAGCCAATGGTTCATGTGGGATGGGAAGGGGGGATCGTCAACATATTAATGTTTCGTTAGCGTTTCTACTAATTTATGGTCATAGTCGATTCACATGTGGACAGAAAGAACATTTGCGGAAGAATGGCAGCGAAATTCCTAGTCCAAAGTGCACTTTGTGGTGCACCCCAAACGACGGTTGAGGTGTCCCTCATCATATCACTTGGTTTGAAAATGTTATTCTGTTGCAAAGCAGCTAACGTATTATCTATCAGTGTGCCTAGTCCTCTGTTACCAAGAGATCTGAACTTGTCAATGATTGGGTACCATTTTGGTGAAATGGTTTTTTATGTCTGTACGGCGTATTTCTATAGCTGAGAGGAATTAAAAAGAAACTGTAAATTCATCTTTTGAAGGGGCGCATAGTTTTTACCGGCAATGAGGGGGAATATTGCGTCGTAGTTGATGGGGATCTTTGATTATGTAACTTTCTTACATGTCCACGGCCAGTGTTTGAGTCAAACTGTTATAACAGTGACGATAGAAGAATCGTCAATATCAGAAATTAGGCGTTACAAGGCCGATGACATTCAAGGTGCTGTCCATGGTTGCTGTTGTGGGACCCAGTGTTATGTCTTCTATTGCGAATATATATATATATATATATATATATATATATATATATATCACACACACTTGTTCACTAAATTTTACTTAGGGTTCAATTGAAGCTTGGTCCAGTTTCAGTAAAACGTGTGGTTCGACGCAATGAACACCAAACACATTCAATCTTTGCTCAGTAAATCATTCAGCTCTTACTTATATGAAGAAAAATATTTCAGTTTATAATATTAGAAGCCAAGATCGCTTGGGGTGAAATTATGACTGCTTCACATCAAGTGATCTTGGCTTCTAATATTATAAATTACAACTTAAGATAGCGCCAACAACGCGTGTAAAATATATTTCGATAAGAGAGTGTTTTTCTCTCTGGCGTCTCATGTGTGGCACTAACAGATCGGTGATCAGTCAACTGAACTGACGTAGGTACATACGTAGCTCTGTAATGATGATACTTTTAAAACTAGTTTCAGTCATCCAAGAGAAAAAAACTGTAACAGGATTATCAAATGTACTTGCCATTGGCCTTTCACATTAACGAAAACATTATGGCTGGGGAATTCCGATTCACTCGATAGAGTTGATAGGTAAATGAAGTAGTGGCACACTATTGAAAGCACCAAGTTTCAGTTTATGGCTGATGACCAAACGTGTGTAATGGAGCTGATGATGATGTGTAAATGAAATACAAACATAGTAAAGAAATTCATCCAACGTTAATATATATTTTTACTTGATTGTCAAAAATTATACAGTTTCTTTTTTTTACACAAGGGTAATTTCTTTATAAAATTTCTGTATAAAAATCTATATGTAATGATCACATTTTCCTAAATGTTGAGCGATTTCGTCGTAACTAATTTTATGACACTTTCTATTGTCAACTTCGTAAGTACTTCGAGTCCTTGTGCGTACTGAGATCAATGTTTGAAGTACTCGTGACACAGACGCCTCGATTGATACAACTTGTCTTAGCAGGCGAACTTCAAGCAAAACACAATCAGCGGCCAGAGGGATGTAGTTCCTGAAACGAGATAGACGGTGAGTATATGAGAGTTCGCTAGCGCAATATTTATACATAAAGTTAACTATAATTACATGTTAGAGGGAAATACAGTTGCGTGAAGAGAAAGGAATAAGCAAAAACAGAAGTGAAATTAGCCTGATACTTTAGCCACGTCTGCCTCATATTTTCTCCAGCCCACTTTTTTCTCATGCATATTAACAATAGTGGCCACGTCTATGCGTGGCGTTTGTTTACATTCACGTAAACATTTTACTTTTGTTGTTATTTGACATAGTCAACCTGGAGGTAAGCGACTTGTGTGTATTGAAAGTTGTGGTTTCAGGAAAAAACGCTTTGCTACTAAAGATCGTATGTAAGATTTTTAGTTTACTTTCCTCTGTTTACTTTCTATTGAAATAAAGGGTGTTAATTTACATTATTTGTAATGCAAGCACTACAAGTTCTCAATGTAAACTGATAGCTTTTGTGAACAAAACTGTTTATTTCCAGCGACTAATCTATGTTAAGAGATCTGTAACAGTAGTTGAGCGTGTAATTCGTATCGTTCTGACCTTATTGAACAGTACGCAAGAGCAGAAAATATACATAGTTTGATGTTGGTACCGTACACCGCAAAATTAGATTCAGTATTTAAAAACGTAAACTGCCTTTTGCGAATGTAAGACAGAGTCAGTGTCCGAGAATAAAACTTTGATATCAAACAGGAAGGACGATGAATTATGGAACTAAGAATTCAAAGAACGTGAAGAAAATTTTGTCAATCAGTTTTACATCTGCTTGACTGTTAAATAATAACTGTATTGTCAGCAATTGCCAAAAAGCAGTGCCAACAAGAATATCTCAGTTCATGGAGATGGCTTCCAAACAGATGATAATAAATTTGCTTTGCATTTCAGTGTTCCGCATTTTAATTTGGGTTTTCCACTTATTCATTTACGTATATCTCAAACAGTCAGGTTCAGATACTAGGTACACTAAGACAGAAATTGTATTTTTAGTATTTCTTCATTATTATGCATCCACACACATATTATAAAGTAGATTCTAAGGTATTTTAGGATAAAATTATAAACAGACGACCAGTTGCAATGGATTGCCATTGCAACTGGTCAGCTGTTTATAATTTTATTACGTGAAACCGTTGCTGTTGTGCAGCTGTGTTTAAAATATTGTATTTTAGGATATGTTCTTCATTAGTGCGCACCCTGTACAAATGTATACGTATTCAATTTCATGACAATGCGTTACAATCGATATCAGTAGCCGCAGCAGGTCTTGAATACTCCTCCTCCATTATACAAGTAAGCATTCTTATTCCAAGACTACAGCAACAGGCAGTTGGATACTGGAGTTTTAAGAGTAAATGCAGCACGTAATTATAGTGAGCCTTCGTGGTGCTTGGCTAACATTAACATCTCTGACCAGTAATGTACAGATCCTGGACACTAAATCATACTTGAAAATGACTGTGTTTCAGAGACGTGTTACTACAGTGATCCTCACAAAAAGAGCTGCATCCGGAAGGACCCGACTGACCCACTACACACAGCGTGTTTATGTTGCACACAATCAGCTTTGGCAGTGGCTACTTTTGCACGGTCAGCCCGACGCTCGGGGAACAAGAACGGACTGTTACCTCGTGGGCACCGGTTGATATAAGTGGGTCCCATCCGGTTCTGCCGCACGATACGCGGGTAGCGTCACTAGGGCACCAGATGTTTGTGCACTGTGCCAAGTCGACACGTCCGGAAGTGGGTTGCCCAGCTTGACGAGTTTGATAGGGACCACATCGTGGGGCTGTGGGAACCTGGATGCTCCTATCGTCATCTGTGCAGCTGCATTGTCACCACCATTGCTCGTTGTTGGGACGCGGAAGGCACTCATCTATGTGGATGTCCGACACACAGACACACATCACAAATCATAAGGCGGAAATTGGGGGCGGGGGGGGGGGGGTGAGGACCGACGGATTGTTCATCGTCAGCGAAATCAAACGGTAACGATTGGGGATACCCTGTCTTATAAGCAACATCCCGCGAGTACATGACGCACGAGTCGCCGCATGCCAATCGGTAAGGCTACCACGTACACCCAACCAGAGTCGCGCCCAATTCGCCTGTTGTTGGCAGCGACGGACAAGGGCCCTTCAGACCAGTAGTGAGTCATCATCCGTGTCTGGGAGCGCAGTGGAGCACCATGAAGAGTGGCCTCCCATCACACGTCAGTGGAATTCCTGTAATCGATGGCCATACAGTTCACGAGCGCCCAGCCCATGCCATATTTCAACTGCTGCCATCACCCGAGTGCGCCTTGCAGCTGTGGATGCTCTCCCGTCGCCAGCCACATCGCCCGCTCTTCACTCGATGGAGAATGTGTGGGGTTTCGTGGAGCGTGTCACCAGGGCTTAGCTCCCATCTACCACCCTGCGGGAACCGCGCTCTTAGATGCAAATGAAGAGAAACGGAGTATTACAGAAATACAACCAAGACACGTACAACTCCATTCCGCGACTTATGAAATATTCAAAGCTATGGAGGACCGACGTCATACTAACACATACTCTTTCTGGCCGTCTAGTGCAATGAATGTTGGTCCTTCAAAGTTGAAAATGTAATCATTTCGCATGTTTGGTACCATATACCTGCTTGCCAGCAGTGATCGCAATCCGATCCGACTTGTCCTTCTGGGTGCAGCGCTTTTTATGACTGTCAGTGCAATCGTATTTATGGCCTGTACACTGTTGTGTGTGTGTGTGTGTGTCTGACAGAGATTTTAAGGCTAAGTAACCAATTTCTAACTGTCAAAGCCCACTGGCAAGCCGACCTGCGGCTCTGCCAGTCTGGCGCCTCCTGGCGAGGCTGGAGTCCCTGTTGCCTCCCAGGAAGCGGTAGGTGACGTTGAAGCCTGTGGCGTCGAGGCGGCCGTTCGACTTGAACGTGAGCCGGAAGTACTTCCCGTCGGACAGCACGTCGAACGGCTCCAGCTGGCCGCAGTACCTGGGGAACCGCGAGTCGCGGCCTCTGTAGTTGGACATCTCTACGTAGTCGCTCGCTGACAGCGCTTCACACCTGAAAAACACGAATCACTTCATTCTGGATACTCTGTTCATCTTTCCGTAATTGGAAACTACGATGCGCTACATGTTAGCAGCTTATACACTACAGGCCATTAAATTTCTACACCAAGAAGAAAAAACTGGCTCTGAGCACTATGGGACTTAACATCGGTGGTCATCAGTCCCCTAGAACTAGGAACTACTTAAACCTAACTAACCTAAGGACATCACACACGTCCATGCCCGAGGCAGGATTCGAACCTGCCGGCCACCAAGAAGAAATGAAGATGATAAACGGGTATTCATTGGACAAATATATTATACTGGAAGTAACATCTGATTACATTTTCACGCAATTTGGGTGCATAGATCCTGAGAAATCAGTACCCAGAACAACCACCTCTGGCCGTAATAACGGCCTTGATACGCCTGGGCATTGAGTCAAACAGAGCTTGGATGGCATGTCCAGGTACAGCTGCCCGTGCAGCTTCAACACGATACCACAGTTCATCAAGAGTAGTGACTGGCGCATTGTGATGAGCTGGATCCGGCCACCATTGACCAGACGTTTTCAGTTCGTGAGAGATCTGGAGAATCCAGGGCAGCAATCGATCATTTTCTGTATCCAGAAAGGCCCGTACAGGACCTGCAACATGCGGTCGTGCATTATCCTGCTGAAATATAGAGTTTCGCAGGGATCGAATGAAGTGTAGAGCCACGGGTCGTAACGTCCACTGTTCAAAGTGCCGTCTATGCGAACAACAGGTGACCGACACGTGTAACCAATGCCACCCCATACCACCACGCTTCCAATGTGCGTTCACCGCGATATCGCCAAACACGGATGCGACCATCATGATGCTGTAAACAGAACCTGGATTCAAGCGAAAAAATGACGTTTTGTCATTCGTGCACCCAGGTTCGTCGATGAGTGCACCATCGCAGGCGCTCCTGTTTGCGATGCAGCGTCAAGGGTAACCGCAGCCATGGTCTCCGAGCTGATAGTCCATGCTGCTGCATGTGGCTGCATGTGGCTGCACGGTCCGTTACAGCCATGCGGATAAGATGCCTGCCATCTCGACTGCTAGTGATACGAGGCCGTTGGGATCCAGCACGGCGTTCCGTATTACCCTGCTGAAAACACCGATTCCATATTCTGCTAACAGTCATTGGATCTCGACCAACGCGAGCAGCAATCTCGCGATACGATAAACCGCAATGGCGATAGGCTACAATCCGGCCATCATCAAAGTCGGAAACGTTATGGTACGCATTTCTCCTCCCTACACGAGGCATCACAATAACATTTCACCAGACAACGCCGGTCAACTGCTCTTTGTGTATGAGAAATCGGTTGGAAACTTTCCTCATGTTAGCACGTTGTAGCTGTCGCCATCGGCGCCAACCTTGTGTGAATGCTCTGAAAAGCTAATCATTTGCATATCACAGTTTCTCTTCCTGTCGGTTAAATTTCGCGTCTGTAGCACGTCATCTTCGTGGTGTAGCAATTTTAATGGCCAGTAGTGCAGATTTGTGTGAGCCAGTTGCCTATTACATACTCCTCAGCAGGCACCCCACAGACACTGTCTCAGATTCTGCAGCGTCCGATAAGTTATACATGTCTCCTGGGTTTTGCAGAATGGAGAGCACGTGAGAGGGCTAAGTATAGTGACTCCTAGATTTCCTGAGCTGACGGGAGTCTGTCGATCCTATCACTTTTCTGTAACTGCATGTTTAGATCATGTGGTGGGATCCTTGTGCGTAAAAACGAGAACAGGGATATTGGGTTGAACGTGAAGATCCCGGGGAAGGACAACAATTCTAAAAAAGAACTAATGCTCAACGTGTGCATTGTGCCTATAGACTCGATGGCAGACGCATCATCAACGGCCAAAGTCTCCTTACCAGATGCGCCGCAGTTAGTACCCAAGCATACAGCATGCAGGTTGGATCAACGCTTATTTCTCTAGCATCTCATCTTATTTCTGAGGATCGTTATTCATAAGAACACCCCCAATTATTCGAATGGGCCTTTAGGTAGAATACACTCCTTACAAGCACGTAAACAACGAGTAAGTGAGTAGACTCTTGTAAGCAACAGGACATGCAGCATCACACCGAACATCTGTAACACAACAGGACTGTCGAATGAGAATTGTTTTTAGGTAGGAAGCTTGGAGGAACTTCAATTACGAAGTTATCATCCACTGCCATTTATTAAGTGTTGTATGGTACAGCCGGATTCAGAGACTTGCTATCTTAGGTGCCTGGCTCTTTTCGAAGTAGTAGGAAGGCAGCCATAAGTATCTTTGGAACTTAATCGATGTAATTTTACTGTTTGGTTTTTTATATTTTATCTTTTAACCATTACATAATTGTGAAGCAGTGGACGTGCATATATGTGTTCAGCTGTTCAGGTCTCATAAAATCAAGTATGTACGTGCGTGCATGAGAAGAGTGTGTGTGTGTGTGTGTGTGTGTGTGTGTGTGTGTGTTTGTGGGTGGGTGGTGCTTGGGTGGGCGGGCGCGTGCGCATGTGTCTCTGCTTATGGTACGGTATCTCTGCCTTTCTGTGCTTTATCTGTCAGTGATGTGCAGTACTAAAATATTCTCTGTGATGAAAATTTAAAAATATGTTCACGATTTGACAGTCTCTACGACAATGGAGAGGTAGATGGTCTGCTGTTGGGTGTACTTGTGTACTGAAGTATCCGGGGGAAAGACTTGTAATCGTACGAATATTAGAGTATACAAATGACAGGTTAACAAAGAATGCACTAAAATAGTTACAGAAATTGAAGATTCCAAATTCCAACCATTATCGGAGATTATCAAACATAAAAGCACTTTAAGTACTTTGAAGCCTTTGATATTTTTGCAAACGAGAATAAAGTTAGAATGAGAGAGAGAATTATCGTACAGTACAGCAAGGAGTGACAGAGCGCAATGGTTTATATTCGCAACTGTTTCGTTTTAGTTAGCCACTAAACTACACTCCTGGAAATTGAAATAAGAACACCGTGAATTCATTGTCCCAGGAAGGGGAAACTTTATTGACACATTCCTGGGGTCAGATACATCACATGATCACACTGACAGAACCACAGGCACATAGACACAGGCAACAGAGCATGCACAATGTCGGCACTAGTACAGTGTATATCCACCTTTCGCAGCAATGCAGGCTGCTATTCTCCCATGGAGACGATCGTATAGATGCTGCATGTAGTCCTGTGGAACGGCTTGCCATGCCATTTCCACCTGGCGCCTCAGTTGGACCAGCGTTCGTGCTGGACGTGCAGACCGCGTGAGACGACGCTTCATCCAGTCCCAAACATGCTCAATGGGGGACAGATCCGGAGATCTTGCTGGCCAGGGTAGTTGACTTACACCTTCTAGAGCACGTTGGGTGGCACGGGATACATGCGGACGTGCATTGTCCTGTTGGAACAGCAAGTTCCCTTGCCGGTCTAGGAATGGTAGAACGATGGGTTCGATGACGGTTTGGATGTACCGTGCACTATTCAGTGTCCCACGACGATCACCAGTGGTGTACGGCCAGTGTAGGAGATCACTCCCCATACCATGATGCCGGGTGTTGGCCCTGTGTGCCTCGGTCGTATGCAGTCCTGATTGTGGCGCTCACCTGCACGGCGCCAAACACGCATACGACCATCATTGGCACCAAGGCAGAAGCGACTCTCATCGCTGAAGACGACACGTCTCCATTCGTCCCTCCATTCACGCCTGTCGCGACACCACTGGAGGCGGGCTGCACGATGTTGGGGCGTGAGCGGAAGACGGCCTAACGATGTGCGGGACCGTAGCCCAGCTTCATGGAGACGGTTGCGAATGGTCCTCGCCGATACCCCAGGAGCAACAGTGTCCCTAATTTGCTGGGAAGTGGCGGTGCGGTCCCCTACGGCACTGCGTAGGATCCTACGGTCGTGGCGTGCATCCGTGCGTCGCTGCGGTCCGGTCCCAGGTCGACGGGCACGTGCACCTTCCGCCGACCACTGGCGACAACATCGATGTACTGTGGAGACCTCACGCCCCACGTGTTGAGCAATTCGGCGGTACGTCCACCCGGCCTCCCGCATGCCCACTATACGCCCTCGCTCAAAGTCCGTCAACTGCACATACGGTTCACGTCCACGCTGTCGCGGCATGCTACCAGTGTTAAAGACTGCGATGGAGCTCCGTATGCCACGGCAAACTGGCGGACACTGACGGCGGCGGTGCACAAATTGCTTGTGAAAGTGTTTCTGCCAGACCTACTGAGAGTTCGATTCCTGGTGCACCGTCTGTGACTGGCCCTTGAGTTTTATTGTTTTATTTACTGTGTCATTGCATGTTTCTAAATTTTTTTATGTAATTGCCATTCTTGGCGTAACAGCAGGTTTAAATGGTTGTGCTACCAAGTTTACCATCACCCGTTTGGTGATCAGTTGCCTGTCTTTATAAATTAACCTTTGCTATAGCATTGCTGTTTTAAAGTATGTTTGTTACTTTTTTTTTTAATAATTGCTGTTCTTGGCGTTAAACGCCTTCAGCCGTGACTGTTGTTACTTACCTTAAAATTCTAATTGGGATCACATTGACTTGTTTTTGAAACATTATTTGCTGTGTCTGTATTTTATGCTCATTTGGTAAATTTTAAAGCACTGAATGCACTATTTATTTTACAGTTGTTTATTCCCTCATTAATAACGTGTGATATCTTTATTTATTGTTGAGTCTGGTTCAAATGGCTCTGAGCACTGTGGGACTTAACTTCTGAGGTCATCAGACCCCTAGAACTTAGAACTACTTAAACCTAACTAACCTAAGGACATCACACACATCCATGCCTTAGGCAGGATTCGAACATGCGACCATGGCGGTCGCGCAGCTCCAGACTGTAGCGCCTAGAACCGCTCGGCCACTCCAGCCGGCACGTTGAGTCTGGAAATACCGTTTTCAAATAAATGTGTTCAATTGCAAAAGGGATCCAATAGTAACTGATTACGGCCCTGTGTATATTCGTAACCGAATCCTGCCTTCCTTGACTAACAGGTTACAATGAGGCTGCTGCGACGTGAGCACAGATCAAATGGATGATAAGAAGCATAAGAGAAGGTACTGAGGCGGAACGCAAAGGAGAAAATGCAACTAGATCGACTGCGTAGATTCATATGTGAAGCTATGAACTTAACATATACATACGTTTAAAACTCTGTACCAGCCGGATTTATTAAGGTAGAGACATTAATTGACCGAAACCTCCGACGAATGTAGCACACTCAGCTAGGTGATTGTATTGTAATGAGAAAATATGATCATCACATTAAACACTGGAATCCAGGGAACAATTTTTCATCTGTAACTCGGGTAATATCGAGTCACGGCAATAGCATAAAAGCGGGCATAGCCATTCCACTGTGATGTAATGAGTCTAAGTCAGAGGTTCCAAAACTTTTGTTTGTCATGCCCCCCCTTCTGCCGAAAATAAAACTTCCGTGCCCCCCCCCCCCCAAAAAAAAATATAGAAATTTATCATCATATTTACGTTTTTTCACGACACTCATGGTGAAGTAAAAAGAAAACAAGAAGTCAACAGTATAATTTCGCACTAACACTGATTTTACTGAGGCACAACTGTGAAAGATTCAATGCGATTTCAGCAAAATCCAATGCATCAGATGTGTCAACAACTGCAAGCAACCAACTGAAATAAAGGAAAGCTACTGTCGTCTGTCGGCGCCTCAGATGACTGCCTGTGAGGAGTGGGGCGAAGAACGGGGAATCCCAGCCACAGCGCAGGTAGTCAGTGCACTGTCTGTCTGCGACCTGTTGGCCGAGCAGGGCTCTTGCTGGGAGAAACGGGCTTTTCCTGGATTAGGGCGGAAACAGCCCACAGCCACCCTAAGAATTTGCTACCTGTTCTGCGGTGCTGTTCTGAGCAGTGCAGCCTGGGGTGTTATGCGAAAATCGTTTTTGTGCCCCTATCTTTCGTTACTTATAAACGAAACATTATGAGTTTTGAGATAACATCAATTAATTAGTTGTCAAATTTCACAGTAATTAAGCAAGGTCATGGATACACCTCATACATCGATGGAAAATGTGCACAGTGCCAAGCAGTTATCTCTGTACTCGTAACAAAAGAAGCCATTGTAGCAGCAAAGAACGTACTCTAATTTCAAACGAAATTATGCCGTATTTCAAAAAGGCAGAAGAAAAATAACTGTTTTGTCAGATAAATAATCCGAATGAAAGAGCTGTAGTAAAAAAAAAAATAGCCTCACTAATGGACTTCATTGTCTACCTAGCTGGGTTATGTTTCATTGTTAGCAGTCACGACAATGTTCCCAGAACAGCGTGAAGTACTCTGCTCAGAATGAACACTTGTACACTCCTGGAAATTGAAATAAGAACACCGTGAATTCATTGTCCCAGGAAGGGGAAACTTTATTGACACATTCCTGGGGTCAGATACATCACATGATCACACTGACAGAACCACAGGCACATAGACACAGGCAACAGAGCATGCACAATGTCGGCACTAGTACAGTGTATATCCACCTTTCGCAGCAATGCAGGCTGCTATTCTCCCATGGAGACGATCGTATAGATGCTGCATGTAGTCCTGTGGAACGGCTTGCCATGCCATTTCCACCTGGCGCCTCAGTTGGACCAGCGTTTGTGCTGGACGTGCAGACCGCGTGAGACGACGCTTCATCCAGTCCCAAACATGCTCAATGGGGGACAGATCCGGAGATCTTGCTGGCCAGGGTAGTTGACTTACACCTTCTAGAGCACGTTGGGTGGCACGGGATACATGCGGACGTGCATTGTCCTGTTGGAACAGCAAGTTCCCTTGCCGGTCTAGGAATGGTAGAACGATGGGTTCGATGACGGTTTGGATGTACCGTGCACTATTCAGTGTCCCCTCGACGATCACCAGTGGTGTACGGCCAGTGTAGGAGATCGCTCCCCACACCATGATGCCGGGTGTTGGCCCTGTGTGCCTCGGTCGTATGCAGTCCTGATTGTGGCGCTCACCTGCACGGCGCCAAACACGCATACGACCATCATTGGCACCAAGGCAGAAGCGACTCTCATCGCTGAAGACGACACGTCTCCATTCGTCCCTCCATTCACGCCTGTCGCGACACCACTGGAGGTGTGTCCGCTGTGCCGTGCGTGTGATCATTGCTTGTACAGCTCTCTCGCAGTGTCCGGAGCAAGTATGGTGGGTCTGACACACCGGTGTCAATGTGTTCTTTTTTCCATTTCCAGGAGTGTATTTAACCCAGAAAAGTGTAGCTACCTGAAGAACATGGGAGAGAAAACCAAGATTCATAATATCCGGAAGAGAAACAGATTTTGTAAATAAACATTGTAGCTAAGTGGCAAAAGTGAACGAATTTGAAAGAGAAACGTCACTTAGAAATAAAAGTAGAGTGTTCTGTATAAAAACAGATTACTATTCGTGCAAGGATAACCGAAAGTGTTATAAATTAAGTAGCAAAAAAAAAAAAAAAGGTTCAAATGGCTCTGAGCACTATGGGACTTAACATCTGTGGTCATCAGTCCCCTAGAACTTAGAACTACTTAAACCTAACTAACCTAAGGACATCACACACATCCATGCCCGAGGCAGCATTCGAACCTGCGACCGTAGCAGTCGCGCGGTTCCGGACTGAGCGCCGAGAACCGCTAGACCACCGCGGCCGGCTAAATTAAGTAGCATTCAGGAAACCATTGTTATACAGCATAAATGAGAAATCAAATTACAGGGTTATTCATAAACGGCTCCGTGGTCTCGGAAAACTGCAAGACATACAGAACACAGACACACATCAGTGGATAGAGCATCTCTCCACGTTTGTAACTCACATTATATGTGCTCATCACCGTTCGTGATGCGGAAGTATCAATACGTGAACGCAATTAAATGAAGTCGCTGGCGCCAATTGCCTGGCAAAGCACTACAGCTTGCGTTGGAAAAATGTTCTTTAGGTTGCCTACTTACAGGCGCGATCTAATTCGAAGGACCAACGTAAAGCGGATGACGTACCTACATGTTCTGACACGCCTGCCCCATAACGCAACTACGTCCCGGCGCGTTTTACGAATCGAAAGTTGGCGAGACACTCTGTCCCCTGGTACGTGTCGTTTTTCAGTACATCTTGTAGTTTTCGGATAGTTGTTTTCTGAAACCCGCAGTTACTTATTGATAATACTGTCCATAAGTTACACATAACGAATACGATATAGATGAATTACCTGGTAGCTTCATAGAAGTTATAGAGAGCAATAATTTGAGGCAAGACTGGGAGTATGATGTTCATGTAACATGTTTGGAGTTACTAAAATCACAATAAAATTTTATAGCTTGCTGAGATAAAATTGATTAAAGGGTAACTGGAGGGGAAATCAGATTACGGGAGACGCCTAACCACCACTATATTTGTGAAGGCATCGCTATTTGCGGGAAATAATTTTTTTCTTTTTTTTTAATCTATCTTTCTTTCTATTTCGTATGTACATGCATATTTCCGATAATATGGTATAGTGCTTATTTGTCGTGTGTTTGATAGACATAATATCTTTTTGAAATTAATTTTTGGCATGAGTAAAAACATGTCTGCCGGCCGTAGTGGCCGAGCGGTTCTAGGCTCTACAGTATGGAACCGCGCGACCGCTGCGTCGCAGGTTCGAATCCTGCCTCGAGCATGGGTGTGTGTGATGTCTTTCGGTTGGTTCGGTTTAAGTAGTTCTAAGTTCTAGGGGACTGATGACCGCCGGCCGCGGTGGTATAGCGATTCTGTGCGCTCAGTCCGGAACCGCGCGACTGCTACGGTCGCAGGTTCGAATCCTACCTCGGGCATGGATGTGTGTGATGTCCTTAGGTTAGTTAGGTTTAAGTATTTCTAAGTTCTAGGGGACTGATGACCACAAATGTTTAGTCCCATAGTGCTCAGAGCCATCTGAACCATTTGACTGATGACCTCAGAAGTTTAAGTCCCATAGTGCTCAGAGCCATTAGAACCATTTTTGAAAAACATGTCTCTTGTTTATTGAGTAAATAAAATGTTTTCATTCTTTGCTTATCATTCGCTGAAAATGTTTATTGTGATTAAAATAGTTGCACAATTAAAAATCTACTGAGAAACTATATAAATAGAGTGAGAGCGATCTGGGAGTATCGATAGTGACTGTCGAATAGTGCACGTAGAGAGAGTCTGTGTTAGACAGAGGTGGCGCGCGAACACACATGGTTTGATGTCCGTGTTTGTCTTCATGTAAATTTGTGCAAACGGAACTCGTTAATGGCGATAAATGTTTATGTTCTTTCCGTACCGGATTCTGAAATGTTTATTGTGGACAGAGAAGTTGGACTGCGTAAAACCGCCAACTAAACTGGGTCGTGTAACTACGACAATACAGCCGTGTACGGACGACATTGTAGTTACGGGTTTCGAGGTGAACTGTGTTCGCTTTGACTGTATCGCGTGCACTTTACAAATTTCAGAACTTCGATGTATGTTCGCGTTGTGGCCGAGAACAGTGTGACCTAGCTATTAAGTGCGCCACAGACGTGTTAAAAACTGTGAACCATGAACGTGCTGATTCCCGGCGGGCGTGGTAATTTCGCGTAACTAATGAACTGTAATTACGCGATCGGAAAACTTTTAAAACTGTGTAAAGGACATGTTACTGAAAATCTCGTGTGTGATAGACCTAAAATCATGCGCACACACCAGTCTGAGAGTTGGTAACAACAACAACAATCTGCCAGTGGCCTACAATACGCCATTGACGTCAACTTGCCGGCCGCGGTGGTCTAGCGGTTCTGGCGCTGCAGTCCGGAACCGCGGGACTGCTACGGTCGCAGGTTCGAATCCTGCCTCGGGCATGGGTGTGTGTGATGTCCTTAGGTTGGTTAGGTTTAAGTAGTTCTAAGTTCTAGGGGACTTATGACCTAAGATGTTGAGTCCCATAGTGCTCAGAGCCATTTGAACCATTTTTGAACGTCAACTTCACTGGATGATGATCATTTTCCACATGAGATGATGTCAGCAGTGTTCATTCAATCAATGGAGCTGATCCAACACGCCGCCTCTACCGACGTGCTGCTGTAACATCATCTTCAACTTCACAACATACTGTCGTCATCTCAACACATCAGCATCGAAAAGATAAGATGCAAATCTTTGCGATCTCCCTATTGAAAGACTAAACAGGGATTCAGCGGATGAACTTGTAAATTCACTTATTTTCATTTAAAAACTATAATTTTGTTTAACTTTGACTATGGTAATAAAACTACTTGCATTGATCTGTTAGCTTTCATTGTAGGTATTGTTGACTTGCAATTATTTGCAAGAAGTTTACTTTCACTTAAACCATATGTCATTTTAAGTTAACTCTGCTGCATTTGCATATTATTTTGTGTGGCTTTTGGAGGGAAGTGTTAGAAATGCGAGTGTAGTGTTAATTCAAAAGTGAGTAGACATAGTTTATTGTCTGATACGTTCGCGCGCTTAAATCGCGATATCCATTAGTTTCTTGGTACCGACCAGTGGGATTAAAGCTACTTATTCGCTATTGGTGCAAGCTTTCCGGCGAGGGTGAAACTGAATGGGACAGCTGTCAGACCACACAGGCTATGCTTACATCGTAGTCAGTCATGTTACCACACTATCATGAGTAGAAACATCGATTTTTGATGATCACAGGGAATAAGTGTAGAGACGTAAAGCCTAAACCTTCAGCGTTTACGGGATTATTAATAGAATTGTGTGGGATTTACACGTTTAGGAGACTATTCAATAGAAGGATGTTTTGTTCCACAAAATTCGGAAGTAAAACGAGTTCTTTTGGGCAATGTAATTATATACGTTCTCAAAAGGGCTATTTTCGCCAGGCTTTGTATAAACACACGGACTGTCACAAAGTACAACCCCTGAGAAACGTTCTCTTCACACGTTGAAGATTAGTCTTACAAAATTAATTTCTGGAAAACATGAAATAAGTACGGGAAACATGTAGAACAATGGACACTACAGTTTCCAAAAGGGTACCTATGACGAAGGGGCGCAGGATCGACAAGTTCTCATACCTTCAAATTCAAATTAGTCACGTTCGACAATAAAACTGATGTAATTCTCTGTGATAAATCTCGCAGTAACACAGCTTGATTTCAGAAGACAAACTGCAATACGCATAACAGATGGGCGCGTGTTTTTTAAATGAATATCTTACGAAACTTACGGGCAAATTTATTTGACTGCCTCAATATATTACGAATGTCAAAAATTTTACTTTGTGCCGTTTTGTATAACAGTTATGTAGGGGACGTGCATTAAAAATATGTAGGGTGTCTCGAAAATTGTAGGTGAAAATGATGCAGACTGTGGGAAATTGTAAAATGTTGTCAGGTATGGAACCGATGGATTTTTAGCCGATCAGAGTCTTCGATGAGCACCACGTGCTAGAAACGTATTTTTGAACACTTAACAACTGTCTTCCGAATTTACGTTAGTTAATTCATCTTGAGAAACAACGCGCAGTCGTCTGTAATATGTCGATGAATGAATTTGCCTCTGTTACAGTAGATGATTGGTGTTCCACGCTGCAGTATTGTTCCTTACAAAAACTTGAAGTCATGCTTTTAATGTATGGTGCTACAGAAAGCAGTGCCTGATAATCAGAAGGAATAAAGACAATATTTTCGCAGCAGGTGCATCGTGACGGTATGTGTATGAGAACTCTCAAGAAAAAGTGGACGCTCAAGAAAAGATGGCTGATCAATGTTCTCGAGCGAGAATTTTTTGTACTGTGAGAATTGAGGAGTTAGTGTGAGAGGAGCTTCATTAATATCCCCCTTCAACTCAAATACGATTTTCACACATTGTAGAATTAGGTGAGGAGAGTCAGGCGGAGCATCAACAAAATGGTTCAAATGGCTCTGAGCACTATGGGACTCAACTGCTGAGGTCATTAGTCCCCTAGAACTTAGAACTAGTTAAACCTAACTAACCTAAGGACATCACAAACATCCATGCCCGAGGCAGGATTCGAACCTGCGACCGTAGCGGTCTTGCGGTTCCAGACTGCAGCGCCTTTAACCGCACGGCCACTTCGGCCGGCCGGAGCATCAACATTCGGTTATATGATCAAATTAGTTCCGTTTGTTGCAACCGGATAGGCGACGTGATTTCAACACATGCTGTTTACTACATCGGCTTCTTAGTCACTGGTATCCTAAACATGTGTCCTTACACGTGAAACACATAATTGCAATATCAAATTGGACACGTCCGCCATCTTGGCTGTATACTTTGCATAACAATAAATCTTACGCTACCTCCTTTTCCATTTCAGCCTATGACTGTGGAACAGATTATCCTGAAAGCTGCGTCATTTCCCAAATCACTCTGCGTTCAAGAGGGGGATTAAAGCTGTATCTGTTATCGTAAGCGTAGCTTCTCCCTCGGCATATCCCAGCTATTTTCTTTCTGTCCAACAAGGTGCCAAAAACACTATCACGTTGTGGTGTATATGTACTTTCTCATCACTTTCTACTTCTGATTTTTTAATCCATTTCCTCTACTAGTCTTAGTCTGTTATTTCCCGTTCTCTCTGAACACTCAACTCCTTGTGCCACTTTGATTGCTACTGTACTGTTGCCCTGCGTTTCTGTCAGGTGTCACTTCTCTCTTAAAACGACTGAAATTTGTTACTACTACTACTACTACTACTACTACTACTACTTCTTACTACACAAATTGTAATGTTGGGTCTTGATTCACTGAGAAGGTCTGGGCAATGTCAGAGAAGGCATGAAAGCCCTAATCTTGCAATGTGAACTAAATAAACAAATAAAGAAACTATATTGCAATGAATGCACTAAGGAGGGTAGCCTCATTAGGAACGATTTCCGTCGACTTTCGTTCGGAAAGAATTGTTAGTTGTTTTTCACAATAAAAAAAACTAAATGTTCATTGCCTATCTTTAGTTTCTAATCTGATAGTACTCAATGTAGATTCTTCTATCATCTCTAGCCGTAATTTTGTACTCACAGGTTTGAGACACTTCCTTTTCCATCATTTTCTTTGGGCCTTTGTCTCGCTTCAACGCGGGGTCGACCTTCGGCAATGCTAGTGGCAGAGGGTGTCCAGATGCCCTTCCTGTCGCCACTCTGATTCCCCCCCCCCCCCCCCCCCCGGAACAGAATCAGCTGTCACCGTCTAGTGTAAGCCATGTTTTCATGTGTCTGCGAGTCGTGTAACTGAGGTGGAAGTGGGGACCAGCCTGGCACTCACCTAACAGGATGTGGAAAATCGCCTAAAAACTACATCCACGCTGGTCAGCTTACCGGCCCTCGTCGTTAATCCCCTCAGCGGATTCGATCCGGGGCCGGCGCGCCTACCCTAGTCCAGGAAGCAGCGCATTAGCACTCTTGGTTACCCTGGTGGGTCAACAGCCTGCTCTTCCACTTTAGGATATCTATTAGTATGGAGCTCTAACACTAAACGGTCATTTTCCTAGAGCTAAATATCCAAAGAATGATGTCTCTTGAGGATCTACATGTGGCTGGAAGTCTCACTGACATTATTAAGTGATGAAGTTAATAGGAAAAAGCTACTGAAAAGATGAATGAGCTGTGCTGCGACTCACGTTGGTGCTGTTAGTAGGTTTCTGTCCTCTGTTGGAGGCCAGACCATATCGTTTAGTTGACGTGGTTGCAGTTGCTTTTTTTTCCTCTCATGTTGACTGGCGCCAGTTGGTTTTGCAAGCATTGCCTGTCCGCTAGTGGCAGCAGCGGCGGTTATCGATAGGTAGTAACTGTGGTCCTATCTTTGGGGTGACGTCGTCGTTCTTCTGGGTGGTGTCAGTGGGCAGTTCAGAAGGGGGACTCAGGAGGAGCCAGGTACACGCAGTGTGCGAACATGCTGGGACCACTGGCGGCGCACATGGACTGCCGGATCGATGGCCTGTGGTCACGAGGGTGCACGACGTCGTTGTAAACCGGATCCTACAAGCTTTAAGTTGAGTGCATTTGGATTCAAGTAGAGAAACCTCCACCATTGTGAGATCTTGCTATTCTCCAGTGACTTGGGTTCGTACTCCCACTCGTAGTGTTGCCGAGGCGAAGAGCAGCGAGTGAAGTGCTTGGGGAAGCCGGATCTGATTAGCTTTGCTGGACTTGTAATTACTGTTTATTGCGTTCACTTTGTTACTATTAGTTAATTTCAACCAGCGGTATTATTCCTGCCTCTTGGCCGCTAACGCCCCAGTTACCTGCCCTGGGGGTTAGTGTCTGTAATGGCAGTGTACATTCCCTCTCCTTGCCGCAGCTGTCCGCTGAGGTGTATAGTTTTGACAGCTTTCTTGATTGTAGGTTGGTTGGCGATTCTTCTAATCTGGTGGTAGTGATTCCTTTCTCGTTCCAGGCGCTCTAAGCACAGTATTTTGTGGGCAGAGTCCAGACCGCCGGTTCCAGCTTTGGCGTATTTTTTAATACATGCATTTGATTTACTGGACGTTAGGTAGCCTCGGCAAGACTATCCTTAGTCATTCGTTAGACTGCCACAAGTCTGAGTTACCATCTCGTGAAGTGAATGCAGCTCTTGGCTGCCTATCTCATTGCTTGTGAAAGTGTTTCTGCCAGACCTACTGAGAGTTCGATTCCTGGTGCACCGTCTGTGACTGGCCCTTGAGTTTTATTGTTTTATTTACTGTGTCATTGCATGTTTCTAAATTTTTTTATGTAATTGCCATTCTTGGCGTAACAGCAGGTTTAAATGGTTGTGCTACCAAGTTTACCATCACCCGTTTGGTGATCAGTTGCCTGTCTTTATAAATTAACCTTTGCTATAGCATTGCTGTTTTAAAGTATGTTTGTTACTTTTTTTTTTTAATAATTGCTGTTCTCGGCGTTAAACGCCTTCAGCCGTGACTGTTGTTACTTACCTTAAAATTCTAATTGGGATCACATTGACTTGTTTTTGAAACATTATTTGCTGTGTCTGTATTTTATGCTCATTTGGTAAATTTTAAAGCACTGAATGCACTATTTATTTTACAGTTGTTTATTCCCTCATTAATAACGTGTGATATCTTTATTTATTGTTGAGTCTGGTTCAAATGGCTCTGAGCACTGTGGGACTTAACTTCTGAGGTCATCAGACCCCTAGAACTTAGAACTACTTAAACCTAACTAACCTAAGGACATCACACACATCCATGCCTTAGGCAGGATTCGAACATGCGACCATGGCGGTCGCGCAGCTCCAGACTGTAGCGCCTAGAACCGCTCGGCCACTCCAGCCGGCACGTTGAGTCTGGAAATACCGTTTTCAAATAAATGTGTTCAATTGCAAAAGGGATCCAATAGTAACTGATTACGGCCCTGTGTATATTCGTAACCGAATCCTGCCTTCCTTGACTAACAGGTTACAATGAGGCTGCTGCGACGTGAGCACAGATCAAATGGATGATAAGAAGCATAAGAGAAGGTACTGAGGCGGAACGCAAAGGAGAAAATGCAACTAGATCGACTGCGTAGATTCATATGTGAAGCTATGAACTTAACATATACATACGTTTAAAACTCTGTACCAGCCGGATTTATTAAGGTAGAGACATTAATTGACCGAAACCTCCGACGAATGTAGCACACTCAGCTAGGTGATTGTATTGTAATGAGAAAATATGATCATCACATTAAACACTGGAATCCAGGGAACAATTTTTCATCTGTAACTCGGGTAATATCGAGTCACGGCAATAGCATAAAAGCAGGCATAGCCATTCCACTGTGATGTAATGAGTCTAAGTCAGAGGTTCCAAAACTTTTGTTTGTCATGCCCCCCCTTCTGCCGAAAATAAAACTTCCGTGCCCCCCCCCCCAAAAAAAATATAGAAATTTATCATCATATTTACGTTTTTTCACGACACTCATGGTGAAGTAAAAAGAAAACAAGAAGTCAACAGTATAATTTCGCACTAACACTGATTTTACTGAGGCACAACTGTGAAAGATTCAATGCGATTTCAGCAAAATCCAATGCATCAGATGTGTCAACAACTGCAAGCAACCAACTGAAATAAAGGAAAGCTACTGTCGTCTGTCGGCGCCTCAGATGACTGCCTGTGAGGAGTGGGGCGAAGAACGGGGAATCCCAGCCACAGCGCAGGTAGTCAGTGCACTGTCTGTCTGCGACCTGTTGGCCGAGCAGGGCTCTTGCTGGGAGAAACGGGCTTTTCCTGGATTAGGGCGGAAACAGCCCACAGCCACCCTAAGAATTTGCTACCTGTTCTGCGGTGCTGTTCTGAGCAGTGCAGCCTGGGGTGTTATGCGAAAATCATTTTTGTGCCCCTATCTTTCGTTACTTATAAACGAAACATTATGAGTTTTGAGATAACATCAATTAATTAGTTGTCAAATTTCACAGTAATTAAGCAAGGTCATGGATACACCTCATACATCGATGGAAAATGTGCACAGTGCCAAGCAGTTATCTCTGTACTCGTAACAAAAGAAGCCATTGTAGCAGCAAAGAACGTACTCTAATTTCAAACGAAATTATGCCGTATTTCAAAAAGGCAGAAGAAAAATAACTGTTTTGTCAGATAAATAATCCGAATGAAAGAGCTGTAGTAAAAAAAAAAAATAGCCTCACTAATGGACTTCATTGTCTACCTAGCTGGGTTATGTTTCATTGTTAGCAGTCACGACAATGTTCCCAGAACAGCGTGAAGTACTCTGCTCAGAATGAACACTTGTACACTCCTGGAAATTGAAATAAGAACACCGTGAATTCATTGTCCCAGGAAGGGGAAACTTTATTGACACATTCCTGGGGTCAGATACATCACATGATCACACTGACAGAACCACAGGCACATAGACACAGGCAACAGAGCATGCACAATGTCGGCACTAGTACAGTGTATATCCACCTTTCGCAGCAATGCAGGCTGCTATTCTCCCATGGAGACGATCGTATAGATGCTGCATGTAGTCCTGTGGAACGGCTTGCCATGCCATTTCCACCTGGCGCCTCAGTTGGACCAGCGTTCGTGCTGGACGTGCAGACCGCGTGAGACGACGCTTCATCCAGTCCCAAACATGCTCAATGGGGGACAGATCCGGAGATCTTGCTGGCCAGGGTAGTTGACTTACACCTTCTAGAGCACGTTGGGTGGCACGGGATACATGCGGACGTGCATTGTCCTGTTGGAACAGCAAGTTCCCTTGCCGGTCTAGGAATGGTAGAACGATGGGTTCGATGACGGTTTGGATGTACCGTGCACTATTCAGTGTCCCACGACGATCACCAGTGGTGTACGGCCAGTGTAGGAGATCACTCCCCATACCATGATGCCGGGTGTTGGCCCTGTGTGCCTCGGTCGTATGCAGTCCTGATTGTGGCGCTCACCTGCACGGCGCCAAACACGCATACGACCATCATTGGCACCAAGGCAGAAGCGACTCTCATCGCTGAAGACGACACGTCTCCATTCGTCCCTCCATTCACGCCTGTCGCGACACCACTGGAGGCGGGCTGCACGATGTTGGGGCGTGAGCGGAAGACGGCCTAACGATGTGCGGGACCGTAGCCCAGCTTCATGGAGACGGTTGCGAATGGTCCTCGCCGATACCCCAGGAGCAACAGTGTCCCTAATTTGCTGGGAAGTGGCGGTGCGGTCCCCTACGGCACTGCGTAGGATCCTACGGTCGTGGCGTGCATCCGTGCGTCGCTGCGGTCCGGTCCCAGGTCGACGGGCACGTGCACCTTCCGCCGACCACTGGCGACAACATCGATGTACTGTGGAGACCTCACGCCCCACGTGTTGAGCAATTCGGCGGTACGTCCACCCGGCCTCCCGCATGCCCACTATACGCCCTCGCTCAAAGTCCGTCAACTGCACATACGGTTCACGTCCACGCTGTCGCGGCATGCTACCAGTGTTAAAGACTGCGATGGAGCTCCGTATGCCACGGCAAACTGGCGGACACTGACGGCGGCGGTGCACAAATGCTGCGCAGCTAGCGCCATTCGACGGCCAACACCGCGGTTCCTGGTGTGTCCGCTGTGCCGTGCGTGTGATCATTGCTTGTACAGCCCTCTCGCAGTGTCCGGAGCAAGTATGGTGGGTCTGACACACCGGTGTCAATGTGTTCTTTTTTCCATTTCCAGGAGTGTATTAGTTTCGCGTTCACGTCGTGCACATTTTTCTGGTGACATAGGGCATAACCCTGGCGTCCAAATTACGAACCCATCAGTTCATTTGAAGCGTATACAGTCTATTAAAGTCACTTAATCGCATCACATGGGGATCCGCAGGTTGACTGGGTAATAAAACGGCATTTTTGCAGTTTGGCAGTATAAATGATTATTACACTGAGGAACATAGCCTACTACGGCTAAAAGTTATGATTACGTTCAGTCCATGTGTACAAATGTACGGAATAGTTAATAGCTGACTTTTCAGTTTTCCAATTGTCAGAAGTAAGTTGTTTACAAATCTGATATATTAATGGCTCTGAGCACTATGGGACTTAACATCTATGGTCATCAGTCCCCTAGAACTTAGAACTACTTAAACCTAACTAACCTAAGGACAGCACACAACACCCAGTCATCACGAGGCAGAGAAAATACCTGACCCCGCCGGGAATCGAACCCGGGAACCCGGGCGGGGGAAGCGAGAACGCTACCGCACGACCACGAGCTGCGGACTGATATATTAGAATTAACGCATATCGCCATCGTAATTTTGAGAGTTTCTGTGTGTGACATTCTAAACGTGACATTCTAAACGTGATCTTCAAAAGCTGTATGTTCTAGGATAGGTTATTGAGATAGGATTGTGGGAAATGGGACGCCAAATGATTGCATTTAGCACCATAATCTATCATTAATACCCGCACATTCATTTTTAATAAAATATCGATATTAAAAAGAAATATTAGGTTTATACCGCTAACTCCACCCGCGCCCCCCTTGCAATATCATCACGCCCCCCGAGGGAGGCGCGCCCCCCAGTTTGGGAACCCATGGTCTAAGTGATAATTTTTGTGCTACTATCACTGTTTTCCTGCTTGTTTTGGAAGTTTAACCCGTTTTCATGTCCTGCTAGATATTTCCGTACCTTAAATAGATCACTCTTGTATTGACGGCCTGTAGCGTCTAAACGTACTCACGGTTGCACTCCCTCCACGTCGAAATGGACGAAGCGTAACGCGATCCGCTGTCCGGGCCGGCCGTGGAAGAAGAAGTGGCACTCTGTGTCCCTGGGGTAGAGCCCGGGGAAGTTGGGGCTGGTCACGTAGCCCCTGGCCGCCTCGCTGCCGTTGAAGGAGAAGGCGCACGGCCACGACGACAGCTGGCGGCCGCGCGGCGCGCTCACCCCGAAGTCTGCAACACGGCGCGCGCCGCACCTGTTGCTAACTGCTGCTGCCGCCACTTGAGCGTGCTAATACTAAACACCGTATACGGTCTCACAATAAATAAGGCTGGCCATAAAAACTGCGGCATCGTGAAGACAGCACTCCATCAAGAGAACTACATTCTTGGTTGTGCGAAAGATTGGCATTTCAGCGCAACTATATCAACTACATAGGAGTAACGTCATCTGCAGAGTGGCGTACATAAAACCGGCCCCTGCACTGAAAGGAATGTGAATGAAGAAAATCAACGTACATCATCGCTTCTTTACATTTTATTGTATAGTTTCATTATTAACTATGTAATTAACAGTTTAAGTATTATTAGTTTAATAAGCATATTTCAGAAAGGAATTTAACGTCTGTATTCAAAATGTTCTCCGCCAACATCCAAGCAAAGTTGTGCACGTCGAAGCATGTTAAGGAAAACACATTTCAGTACTCTCTGAGGAGTTTTCGAAATTTCTTCACATATGTTGTTTTTTAACGTGTCAACTGCTCTGTGACTGTTGAGGTAGACTCTAGCCTTTGTAAGTAGGCTGTTTAGGTTTTTTTATTGGTAACGCCACGTAGCGCTCTGTATGAAAATCACTGACAGTGCTGTGTACAATCTGTGGCTGGTTTGCATTGTTGGAATTTGCTATTGTAGTGTTGGGCAGTTGGATGTGAACAGCGTGTAGCGTTGCACAGTTGGAGGTGAGCCGCCAGCAGTGGTGGATGTGGGGAGAGAAATGGCGGGGTTTTGAGAGCGGATGATCTGGACGTGTGTCCATCAGAGACAGTAAATTTGTAAGACTGGATGCCATGAACTGCTATATATATTATGACTTTTGAACACTATTAAGGTAAATACATTGTTTGTTCTCTATCAAAATCTTTCATTTGCTAACTATGCCTATCAGTAGTTAGTGCCTTCAGTAGTTTGAATCTTTTATTTAACTGACAGTAGTGGCGCTCGCTGTATTGCAGTAGTTCGAGTAACGAAGATTTTTGTGAGGCAAGTGATTCATGAAAATTATAGGTTATTGTTAGTCAGGGCCATTCTTCTGTAGGGATTTTTGAAAGTCAGATTGCGTTGCGCTAAAAAAATATTGAGTGTCAGTTTAATGTTGATCAGAATAGGTAAAGAGCGAAACGTCTGAGTACGTTCAGTTCTGCTCAGCTGTTTGAAAATCAAATAATGTAAGAGGTTTATCAGCACAGTCATTCATAAATTTTTCTAAGGGGACGTTTCACCTTTAGAAATCCCCAGAGGTAAAAGTCACATGGTGACATGTCGCGAGAACTCAGGGGGGCCACAAGCCCTTACTAATGGTCCCCTCTTTTGTAAAATCAGTATGTACATGAGCTGATGCAAATCCGACGTATGAGAAGTTGCCCCATCTTACTGGAAATATGGACAACATTTTTCGTTTTGAGTTAACAGAACCGAAAATTCATTGTAGAGTTGTAAGTAAACATGTGTTTTAACAGTTTCGTTGAAGAACAATGGCCCGATAATTCTGTAACCAGATACAGCACACCATACACCAATTTTTAAATCGTGTAACGGCTTCTGCAGTACGCCATGGGGATTCTCTGTAGCCCAGTGTCTTGTGTTTTGTGAAAGACAGCAACCCGACAGATGAAACCAAGCTTCATCCGTCGAAAAAAAGAGGAACGGTTCAAGTTGTCCTCCAGCGACATTTTCCAGCAACCAATTACAGTAATGTGTACGCTTACCCTTGTCCTCTTCTTTTATTTGCTGAACAACACTCACGCAGTAAGGTTTCATTTTTAAGGCATGGAGGATGGGTTGACATGACCTGCGAGATATTCCACATTGTATTCCACATTGCTGTGGTAATCGTCGTATTGACTTGCAGGGACTTCTTTCAGTCTGTGCCGCCACGTTTGCCACAACTTCTGGTGTACTTACAGTCGGTGCCTTATTTCACTTTGAATTAACAACACTGCTTGTCGAACGCCACTTTCTCACTAGACCCTGAATCGTTTACTTTGCAAGAATATTACTTTCAGGAGACTTTTCATAAAAAGTGTCACGAAAAACTGTAATGGATTGAGACCGCACATATTCAACAATGAACACACGTTCTTCAATGGAGTAAGGCATGACAATGAAGTACACGGTATAACGACCACTTTCCGTATGAACTGCTGTTGGAAGGTGGCAAAGAAATTGACAAGCTAGTAATGCTACTCACACGCGTTCGCATTCCGGTTCGGACCGGTTTTATTATGTGCGCCGCTCTGTATAATCTACGTGTAAGGAAAAACTACACGTTCGGATTCTCAATCATAAATTGCATCATAACGGTTATTGCGTCTTAGAAGATTGAGTTACGTCTCATGTAAGAATAAAAGACGTCCATTAGCATGTGTAAACACAGTGGCCGATCGTTCCGTTATATTGCAGGGAGCAACGGTGAGGATCGCGTGTCTGCCTAGCAGATATGCAATCGATTGGATCAAGAGAGTCATATTCGACAGCATGCACGATCTTAGTGATCCAATGCGATTAGTATCCGTCAGGTAACACAGGATTTCTCTCCTAAGATACGCCAGGAGAATTTTCTCAGATGTTTCGACACATATTTGCATCTTCGTTTTTGCAATATGTAAATGGCGTCAGCCAGATCGAATACTGTACAATATGTTTTTCATGTCATGTCATGTCTTACATTGATGAAAAATGTCGGTTTGTCTCTGTTTCGAACAAAGTTACTTTTAAAACGGAATTCTATATGTCCATTCGATAAGAGCAGTCCCAGATTAGTGTAGTGCGATAATATTTGTTTCATCAATAGACGGAGGCTAACTGGTACTCCACCAGCGACAGCACTGCTCTAACTTATGCTGCCTGCTAGCGCCATGCAGCAGCGCCACTCACTTGCTGCTGGAGGATTGTTTATTCTTCGTGTTTACTATCGCTTACACTACATATCGAAAAAACAAATATCGCACTGGACTAATTACGAAACGCTCAACCGAATGGGCACGTAAAATTCTCCTTTAAAATCCAATTTGGTTTGTAGCTGTCTGTCAGCGCTAGGCGTCGCGTGAAAGGTATGATGAGCAGTATTTATTCAGTCTGACGCCGTTTACACACTGCAAAACGAAATTGTAGGGACGCGCAGAAACAATAGAGGCTAAAGCGTCTGGTGACCATTAAGAGACGCAGCCAGTGTACCACGTGGTCAGAAACAGGCTGAAAAGCTCGTAAGGGTGTTGCAGGGGAGATTTCACTGTTCAATAATTATTTAACAACAACAAAAAGAAAAAATTCGATACGTTCCGTCGTTTCCGAATTATTTAGCATTGAACTTAGCCAATCAGGTCGCTGCAAGCGCTAATTCAATCAGCCTGCCATGTACAATTAGTAGCAGTAGTTCTCACTGCATCGATCATATCGCACGAGCCTGCTCCTATCCTTGGCTGAAGTTTAATCCTTACTACCCTCAGAATTTTTGTAAAGCTCTCTTTATCAGTATTAAAAAACAAAACGAAGAACACGTTTGGCGACACCGTCTGTGGCGGGCCCCTTGGATTTGTGCGTGCAACGGCCTGGCTAGCTAACTTTGAAGATGAAATAACGCGTAAATGGCTCATCTTGCCGATTTTTTTCCCTAATAATTATTTCCCGGCTCAGCCTACCCGGCACTCTCAAAAGCTTTTCAGGTTGTGCCTGATCACCCTGTATATTATTCGCCCGATCGTACAAGATAATACAGCCACGTCAGATTTTACGAACGAGGGACTTGCCTGCAGCACGACAGATATTAACACGTCAAGTGCTACGATATCTGGAGCACAATGGTCTCTTAGAACTAGACCATCTACATCTACATCCATACTCCGCAAGCCACCTGACGGTGTGTGGCGGAGGGTACCCTGAGTACCTCTATCGGTTCTCCCTTCTATTCCAGTCTCGTATTGTTCGTGGAAAGAAGGATTGTCTGTATGCTTCTGTGTGGGCTCTAATCTCTCTGATTTTATCCTCATGGTGTCATCGCGAGATATACGTAGGAGGGAGCAATATACTGCTGGAGTCTTCGGTGAAGGTATGTTCTCGAAACTTTAACAAAAGCCCGTACCGAGCTACTGAGCGTCTCTCCTGCAGAGTCTTCCACTGGAGTTTATCTATCATCTCCGTAACGCTTTCGCGATTACTAAATGATCTTGTAACGAAACGCGCTGCTCTCCGTTGGATCTTCTCTATCTCTTCTGTCAACCCTATCTAGTACGGATCCCACACCGCTGAGCAGTATTCAAGCAGTGGGCGAACAAGCGTACTGTAACCTACTTCCTTTGTTTTCGAATTGCATTTCCTTAGGATTCTTCCAATGAATCCTAGTCTGGCATCTACTTTACCAACGATCAACTTTATATGATCATTCCATTTTAAATCACTCCTAATGCGTACTCCCAGATAATTTATGGAATTAACTGCTTCCTGTTGCTGACCTGCTATTTTGTAGCTAAATGATAAGGGATCTATCTTTCTATGTATTCGCAGCACATTACACTTGTCTACATTGAGATTCAATTGCCATTCCCTGCACCATGCGTCAATTCGCTGCAGATCCTCCTGCATATGTACAATTTTCCATTGTTACAACCTCTCGATACACCACAGCATCATCTGCAAAAAGCCTCAGTGAACTTCCGATGTCATCCACAAGGTCATTTATGTATATTGTGAACAGCAACGGTCCCACGACACTCCCCTGTGGAACACCCGAAATCACTCTTACTTCGGAAGACTTCTCTCCATTGAGAATGACATGCTGCGTTCTGTTATCTAGCAACTCCTCAATCCAATCACACAATTGGTCTGATAGTCCATATGATCTTACTTTGTTCATTAAACGACTGTGGGGAACTGTATCGAACGCCTTGCGGAAGTCAAGAAACACGGCATCTACCTGTGAACCCGTGTCTATGGCCCTCTGAGTCTCGCGGACGAATAGCGCGAGCTGGGTTTCACACGACCGTCTTTTTCGAAACCCATGCTGATTCCTACACAGTAGATTTCTAGTCTCCAGGAAAGTCATTATACTCGAACATAATACGTGTTCCAAAATTCTACAACTGATCGACTTTAGAGATATAGGTCTATAGTTCTGCACATCTGTTCGACGTCCCTTCTTGAAAACGGGGATGACCTGTGCCCTTTTCCAATCCTTTGGAACGCTACACTCTTCTAGAGACCTACGGTACACCGCTGCAAGAAGGGGGGCAAGTTCCTTCGCGTACACTGTGTAAAATAGAACTGGTATCCCATCAGGTCCAGCGGCCTTTCCTCTTTTGAGCGATTTTAATTGTTTGTGTGACCATTATAGCAGCTTCCCTTAACGTGGGAGCAGAGAGTGGTGAGCTCGACGACATTGGACACATGAGAGGTACCAGGTCGTCTTTTCAAGTGAATCCCAGTACGATGGGACGTAGCCATGTGTGGAAGCTTTGAGGATATTGAACACTGCTAGATAAACACACAACCCAAGACCACTGTACCACATAGTCGACAATTAACTGCCTTGGAATCATCACGAGTATCTCCAAAGCTATGTGTTTTTCTTGACAAAAACTTAACTAATAAAACCTAGTACTTTGCAGCCGACGGGAATCTCATTTCGCGAATCCAGGTTGACATCAGCGGCTTACGATACATGAAAATCTGTGCCGGACCGGTACTAGAATCCGATATAGCGCTTATCGCGAGCGGTAGCCTTAACCACTTCCGCTATCCGAGCACGCCAGCTCTTGGGATAGTATTATTATAGGAATCACTTCAGATTAAATTAGAAAGTGACACAAACAGAGACGAAGATTTTTACTTAAAATCTGCTTGATATCCTGCTTCCTCCCTGGTCAAATAAAGGACAGAGCTAATGTTACTTGCTCATTCGTTGGTAATCAGTATTCACAATCGATAACTTCTGAAGTTTTACCAGACCATGACATTATAGCACTTGGACTGCCCCATGGCCGAAACAAGTACAGTGGTGAATGGAAAACACATCGCACTGTGAATGATTTCAAGACAGTTGTACATATACTAACAAGTGGTTTAGCGTGTTCTTGTTAAATGTCACGGTAGAAACTCACGATAAGCCTGCAGAAGAGCACTCACTCCCAGGTACAATAATATTGTGCTCAACAGATAGGTAATTTTTGCTGGAGTGGTGGCGCTGTTTGTTTACTGTGTTGGGAGCCTTGTCTTTCTGCATACGCCACATTACGGCTTTGGTCGGTTGAGACTCGCCTACACGAGGGTTTAATGGTACAGAGCTCAATAGTTGCATCTATACCTTGAAAATGAGGGGGTTTTTCATGTCGAAATACAGCCATTGGTCTAAGATGTCACCCGGATGAACATTTTATATGCTGGGACAAACGCAAGTTCCTTACTGGGCTTTAGCGACCAATCCATCGATTACTGGCGTTGTTGAGTATTATACGAGGAGTAGATGATGGGATAGTGCACTGTCGTGCATAAACCATATCTGTTTCTGAAAGAGAAAGATTCTCCAATAGGACATGTAATTTAACTTGCAGAACTAGGTAACGAGTAGGCACCTGTTAATTTGTCTGGTAAGGTGTAAGGCCAATGTGAGAATTCAGCCACAATTCCCTTCCGTACATTAGTATTAAAGTGAACATATATCGCTTCAAGTATTACACCTGAATCTGATCTTCCTACAACTGATTATTTTTTATGAAAATTTAATATCCCGTTTTGTGGCACTCAGGCCTCATTCATGAATATGTGGGCCTACTATAAAAATGGATGAATTTATATTTGTATGTACGTTTGTATGTATGTATGTGTATGTGTGTATGTATGTATGTATGTATGTACGTATGTACGTTATATATCTCCTCCTACACCGCTGGACCGGTTTCAACCAAAGTTGGTACACGTATCACTTACAATCTGGAGAGAATTTCTATGGGTGTAAGAACCACGTACTTGTCAAAGGGGCAGGGGTGGTAGTGAAAAAGTAGTGTAGCACACGACGTGTGAGCTAGCGAACTTTATTAATCCAGGATTTGAGAATGAGAGCAGATTCTGACTTTGCTATAAACTTTATGTATAATGTCAAAACAGTGCGAAACGCATTTTCACTGACAACACCCACATACTGATGAAAGGAAAAGTATTTATCGCTTACTATATATTCCCATTTCATGCAGAAACCTGCCACATCAGGCATAATGCTTTAATTTTACTTCTTTAATACTAACTGTATTCACGACCCAGTTCTCAGACAGTATGCATGTATGCCACTAATCAAACTCCAAAAATTATATCACTGTACGACTCATAGTGCAGGAGATAAACACTGAGATTCGTGAAAAACTGTCGCATCAAGCATGAGTTTTAATTTATTACTACTAAACTCGATTCGGAACACATTTCAAAGACAGCATCCAAATGTAACACAGAATTTACCTGCAAAATTATGTCACTATACGACAAATTGTTCAGGACATATGACGTCCTAGGGATTCAGCTAAGTGAAAATGAAACGGCAGGTCGAAATTCATTAGCGGTACTGATGAAATACGTGTGTAAATATGTGTGAAATACGTTAAATATATGCGAAATATGTGTGACATGTGCTTACTCTGACATATTCATGGGTAAAAAGCTACTCCTAAATCTCTGTATCAAAAAAATTACTCTGAGCACTATGGGACTTAACATCTGTGGTCATCAGTCCCCTAGAACTTAGAACTACTTAAACCTAACCAACCCAAGGACACCACACACATCCATGCCCGAGGCAGGATTCGAACCCGCGACCGCAGCGGTTACGCGGCTCCAGACTGAAGCGCCCAGAACCGCACGGCCACACCGGCCGGCTCTCTGTATCAGTTTCAGTCAAACGTAGTACCCATATTTCTATCTGGAAAGAAATACTGTGGGAATATTAACCAGTAATCTCCTCTTGGGGTGGAGGCGACAATGTAGAGAGAGAAGGGGGCGGGGGGATAAAGAGATGGACAGAGGAAGTGAAGATGAGAAGATGGGAAGAGGGAGGGGTAGGAGAAGATGGTGGACTGAAGTGGGGCGGGGGACGAGGTTGATGAACAGGTGGGAGAGGGGGCAGGAAATAATACAGAAAGAGGAGATGAACAGCGAGAGACGGGCGGATAATATGGACAGAGAGAGCGGGGTAAAGAATGGACAGGGCGGGAGGGGGAAGGAGGCGGGGAGAAGGGGATAAAGGGGAAATAATAATACGTAACTTCCGTTATTCGAATAAAACACACGAGCTTTTGGTGTCTCCGCCATTGTCATCGAAAGTTAAAATCATAGACTAGTGGGGTGGCACGGTGTTGCCTTTATACGGGTCTGGAACGTTCCACAGAGGTCGATGTGACGTATGCGTGGAAGGCGAGTTAGGCATCTCATAGCAGCTCCGGTCCGCCAAGGGGCTATCAGCTGCCCTGTTTGCCTCCACGCGCATGCGTCATTTAGGCCCTCTCAGGAACGTTCGAGACGCTGCTATTGCCCTTATATAAGCGAAACACTGTGTCAGGCCGGGTGGTCAGTGATTTTATCTCCTGATGACGTTGGCGGAGAAAAGTAGCGAAAGCTGTATTGTTTTATCCCAAGTGACACGGCTTGTAAACCGAGAAGATTTACTGAAGCGTCCCACCGCAAAAGACTCCAACTACACGGTCACCAACGTGGCTTACGTCTTCGATAGTTCCAGTTCTACGTATTCTTGTTTGTGGATCACCATCTACTCATTCCAACACACTGTCTTCCACATTCGCCTTGTGGACCATGCGAGGTCTATGTGAAATATTTGTTGACTGCAAGTCGCTATTGAGATCCCCTGCTATACCCGCAGGACTGGACAGATAGTTTAATTTGTGCAAAGGGGCTAAAATGAGTGCACTCGAACATACTACTTTATTCATTTGACAAAAATTGCAAGAGTAAAGAAAACATTAAAAACAGAGCAAGCCAAACATTAATTTTAGAAAGTAAATTCCCGGCTAAATGCGCCATTCAGTCTCACGCTTCAAGGGCAAAACAACTTTAATTTAAAACCGGCTGAAGGCCAATAACTTAAGACTCAAAACAGGAATTTGAATTTTAAAAGGCGGAAGGCCTTATCCTAAAATTTCTTTAAATCAGGCAGAAGGCCCAAACAATCTCACGCCTGAAGGGAAAACAACTTTAATTTAAAATGGGCTAGAAGCCATACATAAACAAACAATAAGGACAAATAAGAAAAGGCAGCACATCAAACGGCGCTCAGAAGTTTCCAAGGGTCGGCCTGGAATTCAAACACTAACGCTCGCTTAGGTGAGACAGGCAGTCGGCCTATCAATTCTCAATCCGACAGAAACCCAACCGACAGACAGTCAGCGGACCAAGCGGCAGGATAACTTCCGCTCAACCAGACCAGCAGACAACAGGGGGTTCAGTGGAACAACGGCGCCCACAACGAGTTACATATTCGGCTGTCAAATTACACGCCGTGCTGCACAGCCACAACACGACGAGGATAATACAGTGCCTGAATTTACGTCGACGGTCAGGGCAGGTAACCGGAATGTTAACGGCCACAAGGCAGAAGATTCCGCTGGTGAACTTCAATTCCAAAATAATCGAGTTAAGTTAAACTCTACAGGGAGGCGGCCAGAATTTCGCCATCTTGAAAACACACGCTGTTTCTCGCGGGAATGTCCCAACAGCCCGCATCGAAATTCAAACGGCACAATGTGAGCAGTTGGGCTGGCTGGTAGATTAAGTAAAGACAAATTTTGTGTCCGGGATCGGTGAACCACGGACCTCGTAGCAATGAGAACAGCCCCTCACACTCCGACAGCGCGTGGACGCCGCCAGCTACCCCCGGCCAGACACGCGCGAACGAGACTTCCTTGCTGCTCCACGCCCACCGACCAACTGCCCGCACACGGCACAGCCGGAAACTATAAGCGTGAGGCCAAAGAAAGTACAAGGGTGCGAAATCGATACACGCTGCTGCCACTCGCGGAGAGAGGGAATAACAGCATAATCGCGATAACCGCGGGAGACTAATCACAGAATAGCAACCAAGGTTTAATGCAAAGCATAACACGAACCAGCTACGAAAAAAAAATGGCTCTGAGCACTATGGGACTTAACATCTATGGTCATCAGTCCCCTAGAACTTAGAACTACTTAAACCTAACTAACCTAAGGACATCACACAACACCCAGCCATCACGAGGCAGAGAAAATCCCTGACCCCGCCGGGAATCGAACCCGGGAACCAGGGAGTGCGAAGCGAGAACGCTACCGCACGACCACGAGATGCGGGCGAACCAGCTACGGCTCAGCTATAATAACGTTCTCCTTATCCTTTTTCTTCGGCACCACAGCCGTTCATGAGCATTGCCCTCCTCAACAGTTTGCCTCCAGACATCTCTGTTGTCTGCGTTTCTCGCTGGAATACCAAAAAAATGGTTCAAATGGCTCTGAGCACTATGGGACTCAACTGCTGTGCTCATCAGTCCCCTAGAACTTAGAACTACTCAAACCTAACTAACCTAAGGAGATCACACACATCCATGCCCGAGGCAGGATTCGAACCTGCGACCGTAGCAGTTGCGCGGTTCCGGACTGCGCGGCTAGAATCGCTAGACCACCGCGGCCGGCTGTTCGGTTGGTCCCGGCGGAGGTTCGAGTCCTCCCTTGGGCATGGGTGTGTGTGTGTTTGTCCTTAGGATAATTTAGATTAAGTAGTGTGTAAGCTTAGGGACTGATGACCTTAGCAGTTAAGTCCCGTAAGATTTCACAGGATAATTTAGATTAAGTAGTGTGTAAGCTTAGGGACTGATGACCTTAGCAGTTAAGTCCCGTAAGATTTCACACACATTTGAACATTTTTGAAGTAACCCTGTAAATACTGTGCATCACAACAACATCATCACCGTAAGAGAACTAGGTACAGAGACAAAGAAAACCAATATGACTGTTTATACAAGTTAATACTAACTGCTCTGGATACATCTAAAACAACTCAAAATCTGAACAAACATTAGTTTCCCGATGTAGATCACTTTTCAATAATGTTTGCAGCAGTAAAACTGCCAACCACTGGAGTCTAGGTAAATGACAAGCATGGACGTAACAGAAGACACGATAAAAAAGCTTTTGTTGTTTCCAAAAAACAATACAAATAGAAAGTATAAAAGAGTGAATGAACAAATAGTAAATCGAGAAAGAAAGAGAGGCAAACAAGCCCATTAGAATCTTCAGGATGTTCCTAACCTTAAAGTATGAAAACAACGTATGTTACAGAATATGCTTTGCATCCAGCACTTGTCATTTGTTGGAGAAAAGACGGGTGGCAGAACGGGTTTACTGACCGCTGACGAAGCTGTAGCGGGCTACGAGGCTGAGGGCAGTGTCGGGCCGCCTGCCGTGGAACTCGATGCGCATGCGCGGTCCGCTGGCCATCAGCTGCTGCTGCTCGCTTCCGGCAGCGCAGCCGCTCCACAGTTGCTCCACCCGGCCGTCCGTCCACACGTACACCGACGCCGTCTCTACAGAGTCACACCTGTTGGAAGGAATCGCAAAGGTTATTTACGTCACGGAAACTACTCGAATGCGGGTCTATAATCTTTTTGCCGTCTCGTTTGCTCCCAGTTACTTCGACTCACCAAGCAGTGTCATAATTTTGTCATAATTATTGTAACTTTGTGATTCACAAAAAATGTTCAAGTGTGTGTGAAATCTTATGGGACTTAACTGCTACGGTCATCAGTCCCTAAGTTTACACACTGCTTACCTAAATTATCCTAAGGACAAACACACACACACACACACACACACACACACACACACACACACACACACACACACACACCCATGCTCGAACCTCCGCCGGGATGTGATTCATAGATCAGATGACTTTACTGAAAGGGGGGTTGGGGGGGAAGGTGTTTCCAGCTGGCACACAACATCCTGTATGCTCAAGCAATGGAACGTTGCGAACACACTCTCAATGAGACAGATATTTATCTACAGTGTGTATCATCGACCTGTTCGTCACTAGTGTTAAAGGTATTAGTGGTGACGGAACTAGGAGCTGCAGAATGTGTGTGTTTGTGTGTGTGTGTGTGTGTGTGTGTGTGTGTGTGTGTGTGTGAGAGAGAGAGAGAGAGAGAGAGAGAGAGAGAGAGAGAGAGAGTCGGCCGATGTGGCCGAGCGGTTCTAGGCGCTTCAGTCTACAACCGCGTGACCGCTACTGTCGCAGGTTCCAATCCTGCCTCGGGCATGGATGTGTGTGATGTCCTTAGGTTAGGTAGGTTTAAGTAGTTCTAAGTTCTAGGGGACTGATGCCCTCAGATGTTAAGTCCCATAGTGCTCAGAGCCATTTGAACCATTTAGAGAGAGAGAGAGAGAGAGAGACAGAGTGAGTGAGAGAGAGAGAGAGAGAGAGAGAGAGAGGGAGAGACTGAGTGTTACTGTTAATGCTCCGTGCCTTGAAACTTCCCTAATATTAAATCGTGCTTAATATTGGGCGAAACATGCACTTCCTCAGAAGCAGCTGACAGTCTAATAAAAACACACTGGATTTTCGATGGCACCATCCACCACCTGATGGAACTTTCGCCACAAACGAAAATCAGCCAACGTTAGATGTACAACGTAAGCTGTACGTAATTTTAAAACTGAACAGCCATCTGGTAGTGATTCTGGCGCTTCGAACTGGTAATGCAGCTACTTGTTTTTAATAAAAGTGTGGTGTCACCGCCAGACACCACACTTGCTATGTGGTAGCCTTTAAATCGGCCGCAGTCCGTTAATATACGTCGGACCCGCGTGTCGCCACTATCAGAGATTGCTGACCGAGCGCCGCCACACGGCAGGTCTAGAGAGACATCCTAGCACTCTCCCCAGTTGTACAGCCGACTTTGCTAGCGATGGTTCACTGACAAATACGCTCTCATTTGCCGAGATGATAGTTAGTATAGCCTTCAGCTACGTCATTTGCTACGACCTAGCAAGGCGCCATGTTCAGTTACTATTGATATTGTAAATAATGTACAGACAAGAGCTACGTTCAACATTAATGGATTAAAGTTAAGTGTTCCACAACATTTTGGCGACGAGGCAACACTGCGTTCTTAACTATACTGCCCTGATTTACTTGTGTAATGGCTTCGCCACCATCTCCAGATGTACTGTCCGAATTTTATCGCTTACAGAATCAGCAGACGCAGGCCTTACTGGATGCCCTTGGACAGCTCGTCCAGGGTCAACGTGCAATGCAAAACCATGCGGCAGCCGCCGCTCCACCGCTAACGCAGCCACAACACGCAGTTGCACCAACTTTTCGACCTTTTGATGCTGCACTCGAAAGCTGGATGGAGTGGTCACGCCAATTTGGATTCCACCTCGCCGCCTACAGAATTCAATGTAACGAGCGGCAGCCAGTTTTGTTGTCCTCCGTCGGGGTGCACACGTACCGTGTGATAGTCAAATTATTTCCCCGATGCGACGTAGCAACTCTGTCCTACGACGAAATTTTGTCTGCATTAGATGCACATTTCAAAGACTCAGTCAATGTAGATGCAAAAAGGTATACCTTCCTTCGTACAAAACGTACGGCCAGTCAGATTAATAGGGAGTGGGTTGCAACCTTGCAAGGCCTTACTAGGGATTGGGCTTTTGTGTGTCAATGTGGACTCCCTTATTCAGATACTATGGTACGTGATGCAATTGCACAGAACGTTTCTGATGTTCGTATAAGGGAACAGATTTTGAAACTAGTCAATCCCTCCCTTCAACAAGTGATGGACATATTGGATCGGCAAGACACACTTGACTTTGCTCAGGAATCATTTGAAACTTCACCAGCCGTGTGTCACGTTAACCGGCCCGCCGGGCGAGCTGCACGGAGTGGTAAACAGCCCTCGTGCCCGCCCACGCAGCTGCCACCAGGCTCTCAGCCACGTGTGCCGCGCAGGCAAGCAAATGCAGTGCTAAAATCAAGCCCGCGGTGTGCTACTAGACATTCGCGCGAGAATTGCCTGTCACGCCAGGCTATTTGCTTTTTATGTAATAAAAAGGGACATGTTCAAAGTGTTTGCCAGAAAAAGCTCAGATCGGACACTCACAACCATTCCAGGCCCTTTGCTTTGCGCCGGAATCGGAATCAAACCAAGAATACTCAGGCTCGTGAAACTTCGCCCATGGAAATTCATGTAGTTCATTCCACTCCGCCCAGTGCCACTCTCTCTAGCAGTGACCGTGTTCGTCCACAAATAGTGTGCATCGACATCGCCGGAAATCCCGTCATGTCGCAAGTGATTTTGTCCCAGTGTCAGTTCACGTTGGCCGGCCGACGTGGCCGTGCGGTTAAAGGCGCTGCAGTCTGGAACCGCAAGACCGCTACGGTCGCAGGTTCGAATCCTGCCTCGGGCATGGATGTTTGTGATGTCCTTAGGTTAGTTAGGTTTAACTAGTTCTAAGTTCTAGGGGACTAATGACCTCAGCAGTTGAGTCCCATAGTGCTCAGAGCCATTTGAACCATTCAGTTCACGTTGCACGAGACAGTTCCTCTTGTCATCAGCAGGACAATAAACTTTTTGTAGACTTGGACATTAATAGCAAAGTGATACCATTCCAGCTCGATACCGGAGCTGCAGTTTCACTGATCAATCAAGACATGTACAAACAGCTGGGCTCACCTCCGTTGCGTGCCGCAAATCTTAAGTTAACTAGTTATTCTGGTCAAGATATCCCTGTGTTAGGACAGTGCAGCCTTCTTGCAACATACAAGGGACAAACAAAACTTGTGTCATTGTACGTCCTTCGTTCTTCTTCTGCAGTGAACTTGTTTGGTTTCGATTTATTTCAGTTGTTTAACTTGTCTATAGTCAATCAGGTCCTATCAGTGAACCAGACTGTGCCTTAAGACAGTGTTTCTCGTGTATGTGAAGAATTTGCAGACATTTTTGCACCGGGCCTCGGTTGCGCTAAGAACTATAAAGCACGTTTGGAACTGCAAGTAAACGCGCAACCGAAATTTTTCAGAGCGCGCAATGTTCCGCACGCATTGTGTGATGAGGTCGCAAAAACATTACACGATTTGGAATCACAAGGTGTGATTGAACGTGTGCAGGCTTCTCTCTGGGCATCACCCTTAGTAATTTTGCCAAAAACCTTCTGCAAAACTGAGACTTTGTGTGGACTTCAAGGCAACAGTGAATCCACAACTGGTGATTGCAACTTTTCCTTTACCCCGCCCGGAAGATCTTTTTGACAAACTGTGCCCGGGTAAATATTTTTCGAAGTTGGACCTAGCAGATGCGTACTTGCAAATACCGGTGGACGAAGAATCCCAGCGCGTTTTGGTGGTTAACACGCATTTTGGTTTGTATCGATTCAAACGACTGCCATTCGGGTGTGCATCCGCCCCTGCATTGTTTCAGCAATATCTGCAAACTGTTTGTGCGTCGGTCCCTATTGCAGCAAACTATCTGGACGATATTGTGATCTCCGGAAAGACGGAAGAAGAACATTTAGCTAATCTCAGAACATTATTTCAGGTCTTGCGACAAAATGGTCTTCGCTTGCGGAAGGACAAATGTGTGTTATTTGCTCGTGACTTGCCCTACCTGGGACACGTACTCAATGCCCAAGGCATACATCCCAGTCCCGAACACCTCCGTGCCATACAAGACTTGCCTTCGCCGCAGAATTTGAAGCAGCTACAGAGTGTGCTGGGAAAAATTAATTATTATAACAAATATGTGCCGCACGCCTCTTCCATTTCAGCTCCGCTTCATCGCTTACGCCGTAAAGGTGTTCCGTTCGTCTGGACGACGGAATGCGAACGCGCCTTTCACCAGTTGAAATCGGCGTTGCTTTCCAATACTTGCCTTACGCCGTTCGAGCCCCAGAAGCCCCTTTTGTTGATGGTGGATGCATCGGATTACGGGATCGGTGCTGTGCTTGCGCACACAGATGGATGGCACGATCGCCCTATTGCCTTTGCGTCCAAATTGCTCTCGTCTGCGCAAAGAAATTATTCCCAGATCGAGAAAGAAGCATTGGCTCTAGTATTTGGTGTTACAAAGTTTCATGATTTCTTGTATGGTTGTCACTTTACCATCATCACAGACCACAAACCTGTGACATCGCTTTTTCATCCGAACAAGCCTGTACCTCCACGTACAGCGCAGAAATTCATTCGCTGGTCTATTTTCCTCTCGCAGTACCGCTACGATATCTTGTATCGGTCCACTGCTAAGCACGGAAACGCCGATGCGTTGTCCCGTTTGCCTGTTGCTGAGGATAGAGCATTCGATTCCTCCGAACTTGCTTGAATGTTCATTGATGCGGAAACCGATGACGTGGTCGAATCGTTTCCGATTGATTTTCGTCGTGTAGCTACAGCCACAGCTCCTGACCCTGTCCTTGCTACCGTTCTGCGTTTTGTTGCTACGCAATGGCCCTTGTCAAAGTCACGGATCGAGGATCCGTTGGTTCGCCGATTTTTTGCTCACCAGGAGAGACTTTTTGTACGACGACTTGCTCGTCAGCACTGTACTTGGTTCGGAATCGATGCTGCAATTACGAATATGTGCTCTTCTTGCATGGCGTGTGCCGAACAACACACAACGCTTACACATCGATTTTGCTGGTCCATTCTGGAATGCTCGATGGTTGGTTGTGGTAGATTCATTGAGTAATTTTCCTTTTGTTGTTCGGATGTCTTCCACGACGTCATCTGCCACCATCCAAGCGTTATCTGCTATCTTTTGCATTGAAGGTCTTCCACAGACTATTGTTTCAGACAATGGCCCACAATTCATGTCCGCAGAATTTCAGTAATTCTGCAAAGCCAATGGTATTCAACATCTGACGTCCGCGCCGTTTTCGCCACAGTCAAACGGTGCCGCTAAACGATTGGTCAGGACTTTCTAGTCACAGATGTTGAAGTTGAAAGAGTCTCATTCTCGGGAGGACGCGTTATTGCTCTTTTTGTCCTCGTATCGCTCTCAGCCCCGAGATGGTCGCTTCACGATCGCCCTCATCACACCTTGATGTCTTTGCTACATCCGCCGCATCAGGTTCCTGTGCAGCGGCAGACACCTGCTTTGCTCCAGGCGCCGTTATCTACTATCGTCAGTATCGAGGTTCACGGCGTTGGCTCGCAGGGCGCATTCTTCGCTGCCTCGGATGCGCTATGTATCTGGTTTTGGGGGCCTCTGGTGAGGTGCGCCGGTATCTCAACCAGCTGCGCCTCTGTCGTCGCACGCGATCTGCCGCTCCCCATCTGCTTTCAGCGACGGTGCCGTCCGGTCAGCGCCCTGGGGACCCATCTACTGGCTTGCCTCAGACCCAGGTGTTACCGACGCTGCCTTCCATTTTGCCTCATGGCGACGCGACGCCGCCACCGCCACCGCCGCCGCCGCCTGTTCTCCCACCGGCGACGCCCGCAGTGGACGCGTCGCTGCAACCGCCGGGCGCCTCCCTGGGTCACGCGCCGCCGATCGCTTCCCGTGAGCAGTTGTCCTACGACATGGACCTCTTGCCCTCTCCAGACCATATGTCGTCTTCGCCCGTCGGGTGCCCCGGCCCGATGGAGGTCGACCCTTCGGCCCCTCCTGTCTCTCTACGGGCGCATACACCGCATGTTGGTGTGCACCCTGGAGCAGGTTTTCAGGTTTTTCCTAGCTCCCCGCGGTCCGAATGGCAGGGTGCGGGTGGCACAGCCTCGCCTGTTGTTAGGCTACCGATCTCGTCGCTTACGTCAACATGGGGTCCTCCACACGCCGGGCGGAAGCCTTATACCACAACCGTACGCCGATTTGCGGGGGAGGAATGTGCTGTCACCGCCAGACACCACACTTGCTAGGTGGTAGCCTTTAAATCGGCCGCGGTCCGTTAGTATACGTCGGACCCGCGTGTCGCCACTATCAGAGATTGCAGACCCAGCGCCGCCACACGGCAGGTCTAGAGAGACTTCCTAGCACTCTCCCCAGTTGTACAGCCGACTTTGCTAGCGATGGTTCACTGACAAAATACGCTCTCATTTGCCGAGACGATAGTTAGCAGCCGGCCGATGTGGCCGAGCGGTGCTAGGCGCTTCAATCTGGAACCGCACGACCGCTACGGTCGCAGGTTCGAATCCTGCCTCGGGCATGGATGTGTGTGATGTCCTTAGGTTAGTTAGGTTTAAGTAGTTCTAAGTTCTAGGAGACTTATGTCCTCAGATGTTGAGTCCCATAGTGCTCAGAGCCATTTTTTTCGATAGTTAGCATAGCCTTCAGCTACGTCATTTGCTATGACCTAGCAAGGCGCCATGTTCAGTTACTATTGATATTGTAAATAATGTACAGACAAGAGCTACGTTCAACATTAATGGATTAAAGTTAAGTATTCCACAACAAAAAGCATTGCTATTCGTCTCTGACTGCTGTTTCTGTTTGATTCTTATACACAGCAGAGTGTGTCTGACTGTGCCTTGACTGTAATCGTAACTTGAGAGCCGTATTAAATACTCCGCACTCCGACACGCTGATTTTGAGAGAAAACACTTTAAAAAATGTTCAAATGTGTGTGAAATCTTACGGGACTTAACTGCTAAGGTCATCAGTCCTAAGGTTACACACTAGTTAACCTAAAGTATCCTAAGGACAAACACACACACCCATGCCCGGGGGAGGACTCGAACCTCTGCCGGGAGAAGACACTTTATCTCGTCATACATTACCTTCATTTGTATATGCTTGGGTACACAGTCAGAACTCTCACGTAACATTTCCCGTTAAGTCCAGAGACTTTGGGTAATAGTCTGTGGGTAACATCAGTAATTCTGCTAAGCACATCACTATAGAAGAGTGAAGAATACGTGTATCACAAAGGCGACAGAGTAAATACATTAAATAAACTGAATTATATGACCCAGAAAATTTTCTTTTGGAATAATGGGTAATTATGTAGATGCGTTTCACGTACATCCACAGTTTACAAATCTCATGTCGTTTCCTAGATTTAATTTAATCGACTAAACCACACTTAAAGTACTTTGGTTCATAGTCGTTCTCTGTGATCATGTACCTGAAATAGCTGGTCAAAAATGGTTCAAATGGCTCTGAGCACTATGGGACTTAACTTCTGAGGTCATCAGTCCCCTAGAACTTAGAACTACTTAAACCTAACGAACCTAAGGACATCACACACATCCATGCCCGAGGCAGGATTCGAACCTGCGACCGTAGCGGTCGCGCGGTTCCAGACTGTAGCGCCTAGAACCGCTCGGTCAACGCGGCCGGCAATAGCTGGTCACATGGTAGTATAATACGGGGGCTGGAACTTTAATAGTGGCAACTATTTATTTACCACTCGTACAAAATAGATATGTTTTTCAAAGTTTTACTGGTCTTCAAAGCATTATGTATAACCTGTTACCAGCCATGTGGAAGTCGTAGGTTGTGTTGACAGTTCGAGTGGCGCGGTCTATTGCCCGACAAATGTGTAGCAGTTCTGAAGCGAATGTCGTGAGGTGTTTCCTTCAGTTTAGAAATCGAGTTGAACTCATGAGAGCTTAAGTTAGGGGAGTGCAGTAGGTGGTATAGCACTTAGCAGCCCCGTCAGCCAAACAAATCAGTAACAGCTTGCACTGTACGTGCTTGAGCATTGTCCTGCAAAATGATGGTCAGGTCCTGCAGAAAGTCTCATCACTTCTGTCTCTAGGCTGGTCGTAGGTTGTGTTCCAATAATGCTACAAATTCTTCGGGCAACAGACAGCGCCGTTCGAACTGTCAACACAGCTGGCACTGCTAAGAGAATCGCACGACTTCCACATCGCTGGCAACGGGTTATACACAATACTAGTGACTACTTTTGACGTCAGTAAAACTTTGAAACAGATATCTACTTTCTACGAGCTGTAGATAAATAGTTGCCACTATTAAAGTTCCAACCCTCGTACGTAGTAGTTTTCGGAACGCGATAAACAGAAAGATCACACCCACTCACCGTTTGGTTGCAGCTCGCTTTGTTTATTTGTGTGGTGTCTTACGATGACTTTTCGGTGGTCTCTGGGCGGTCTGCTCGGTACTCTCCCGCCGCATCATCCTAGTATTAGGTTAACAGGTACTCCTAGCTCTCACGCGTCACACGCCTCAGCCTTGCGGCACTAACCTAACTTTCCCATTCGTTTCGCAGACGTAGTGTTATTCACGGTAAAGTGGTAGTCTCAGACTTTTAAGATTCCTCAGCCTCTGAACCATTTTGTGCGAGCCCTTTCTCGTTACTTTGCAGTATCTTCTTTTTGTATTTCGATTTCAATGAAGGATTTCTCTTTTCTTGACAGTTTTTAACATTTTGTTACTTGGAAATTTTCTGTTATAAGCTTTATTTGTATTTATCAGTTTTACAAGGTTCAGCTCGTTCTACAGGACCGTATAACAATCAAACGTCCTCTCGTAGCACTTCTGAGGGGATACATAGCTCGGACAGTCCGCAAATACATCCCGGACACTTCATGACGCAAGCAATCTATATCCCATTATTGGAGTACCGAAGACAAAAGGGTCTGCAATACTCACGTTATTATGAAAAGAGCGACATTTGTCACAGCACTACGCTTACCAGACACAGTATATCATCTGGTCTGATGTTTGAGGATGAGCAGCTAAGCCTCAGTCAAAGACATATTCACGTTAACAGTTTTTTGAGAACCTGTTTCAGCCGGCTCACCGTTCCCATCGAGAGTGCTCTGTGGCCGACTTTAAAGTCATAAATATTCATTTCTTGTAAAATGAAACTGTCGTAAACATCATTTACTCCTGAAAAGTTTGTACCTGGCCGTCGGTTGCTGTCTGAGACTAATTAAGACCATTCCTCATTGATTAGTTCGACTGGCTGGGTCGACGATTGAGTCCATGCGGGGTCATATAGTCGCGACGATATCAGTCAGCTGTTTCTTATGAGAAACTGCTCATATTAATCGAAATAGTGTTAGCCCCCGGTAGTCGAGTGGTCAGTGCGGCAGAATGTCAATCCTAAGGGACCGGGTTCGATTCCCGGCTGGATCTGAGATTTTATCACTCAGGGACTGGGTGTGTGTTGACCTAATTATCATCATTTCATCCCCATCGACGCGCAAGTCATCGAAATGGCGTCAAATCGAAAGACTTGCACCCCGCGAACGGTCTACCCGACGGGAGGCCCTAGTCAAACGACACTGTACATTATCGAAACAGTAATCACTGAGTTTTGTTATATCGGCATTAATACGTGGCTGAGCCCTCATGCCCACGCAACAAAAACCACCAAAGCAACCGGCCGTCAGAGTCTACACCGTGCAAAGAACATTTCTGTCGAGCTGAAGACGCCCAGTTATTGCTTGTTCTGAAAATAAGTTTTTGTCCGGAACTGTCACACAAATCTGAAAACCAAATTACAGGTTTCGACCGTCATCGGCCATCCTCATATGATAAGACAGATGCCGTGGTTCATCGCTCCCAATGTGGAAACCACGTTGTCATTGTGGTTGACAACCAAAAGAGTGGAAACGATTGAACGTGACTGCATGCACCCACATCCCGTGACCTACAGCTTCTTGCAACACGATGAAGCAGCTGTCCATACAGCCGGCCGAACCTTGGAGCACATTTGCATAATTTTCACGCCTGATCTAGTTGCTAGCAGAGGTCAGTCTTGTCGCGCCCCCAGCTGGCCGCAGAGGCCATCTGATCTGTCAGTGTGCGATTACTTTGTGTGGGGAACCCTCAAGTCTAAGGTGTACCGCAACAACCCTCATAGTCTTCATCAACTACAGCATAACATTTCGGATGAGACTGCAGCAATTCAAGCAGTCCAGCTTCGATCCGCCCTCAGCAGCTTGCTGACCAGGGCCCAAAAGAGCCATCAGGTGAATGGTGGTCATTTTCAACATCTAGTTTCCCCTGCTGTGTTCCTTTGTAGACTAGAACTCTGTTCCGCGGGCCAGTTTTGTTGGACCCACCCCGTATAATTTCAATTTGAAACTGATGTGATTGTGCCAAACAATAAATTATATTCTGAGGCTAGATTGTATGAATGTTTAAATACTTTGGATCCAAGAGTGTGAGTTTGATCCTTCATCCGGAATTGGAAAGATACGTTTTGACTTTCCATCGATTCCAGAGCTTGAGATTGACTAAGGGTAGGGAGACATGGCCTGTTCAAATGGTTCAAGTGGCTCTAAGCACTATGGGACTTAACATCTGAGATCATCAGGGCCCTAGACTTAGAACTACTTAAGCCTAACATAAGGGCATAATACACATCCATGGACGAGGCAAGATTCGAGCCAGCGACCGTAGCAGCAGTGCGGTTCCGGACTGAAGCTCCTAGAACCGCTCGGCCACAGCGGCCACACATAGCCTGTTGGCTCATTGTCAGATGGTTATGGAGAGAAATTTTTTGAGCACAGAAATCCTGCTAAAATTTGCCTTCATTCTTAACGAGTTCCAAAGAACACGCAGGCATGAGAAAAATGCACAGAATTTCTTTTGGCGTGGAAGATATAAGAGAAACGCTTGCGCCAAGGTTTGCTGCACGTGAATAGTTTACTAATCTCCTGAAAAGTGGATTACTGCGGTGACACGGCGTCAGCGGTGCGTGGACTCCAGAGTAAACATATTGTCGGAATGCCTCATGGAATCACTATTGTTTCGTAGTTATCAGCCGTTGTAGCTACGATTTACTTGAATAGCCTTTCAAGCTGTGGCCATTCGTTGATAGAGACTGTAACACTACACATCTTCTCCCTTACTGTGCCTGAGCAGTCGATTTCGACAAGTGTTTGCCATTTTTCGGTGGTTCGCTGCAGAGAGTCTCCTTCATTCGGATCTATCCATGTTGCAAACCGATTAGTCTCCGCAGGCACAGGAATGGAAAACATTGTGTCCCTGGTAGAGTGACTTCTGTTCGTGGCCTGCGACTGGCATCATACTTCCCTTCTTGGCCGAGTTTGAATGTAACGGCCTCCATCTCACTTCCCATTCCAAGAAGGCATCATTGTGCAAATTCGTCCCTGCACGTAACCGAAGGCAATGCGTCACAAAATGTGTGTCATACCGATCCTATGTTACGTCACCCACTCAGGTTATTTTAAACCTTGGCTCAGTCCCGCAGTAAAATAAGTTTTTTTTATAGTACACCTAATTGTTTCTATGATGATGAGACATTTCATAGTAGTTTGTATGACATTGCGCGCAAACACTTTAAGAGCAAAGGAATACAAAGTACGTGCTTTCTCATAACTACCTGCCTACTGAAAGTTCCTTTCATAAGTTCAAGAAGTACTTACAGAAGTTTTAACAATTGGAACGTGATCAAAAGAACTTGGCAGCAAGTTGAGAGGAGAGATTTTGGCTGAATTCTATCTCTTAGCACTCCGTCTTCAGGCCACGAGTGGCCTACCGGGACCATCCGACCGCCGTGTCACCCTCAGTGGAGGATGCGAATAGGAGGGGCGTGGGGTCAGCACACCGCTCTCCCGGTCGTTATGATGGTATTCTTCACCGAAGCCGCTACTATTCGGTCGAATAGCTCCTCAATGGGCATCACGAGGCTGAGTGCACCCCGAAAAAAGGCAACAGCGCATGGCGGCCTGGATGGTCACCCATCCAAGTGCTGACCACGCCCGACAGCGCTTAACTTCGGTGATCTCACGGGAACCGGTGTATCCACTGCGGCAAGGCCGTTGCCCTCTATCTCTTAGAAAGTATGTTAAAAGGTAAATTAACAGAAGTAGCAATAGATAGACTCCATACTTATTAAAGTTTACCATGAGGAGACACAAAGGGGTTTCGAAATGTGTGGTACAAACCTTTTCCTCAAATCTCTACGGATGAAAGCCCAGGTCGTCTAATGTGTTGTGTGGCGATGTCAGAAACAATAAACAGTACTGCAAGATATCAAGCCAGTACATAGAAATTTAGTGGATGCCAGAATGTATGAATATTTACATGGGTGTGCACAAAAACTCAATGGATATTTCAGTGTATTTCAAATCTGTATACTGTGGTAAAGGAACTTGGTCCTAGTGTCCTTGATGCAGTTATGTGTTAAAATGAATGGTCCCAGGCAGGAAAACTTGTTTTGTAAAATTGACAACATTTTCCTTCTGAACTGCTTTTAGAAGTATTTATTGATAGTCGCTGTCATGGTCTATTAGACCGCAGTGATAGCGTTGTCTTAAAAGGTACGATAATCCACTGAAGAAATTTGCAATAAGATGAGAATGTAACTCCAAGACTTCGAAGGAACACTTGAGCTACAAATTCATGACATCCAGAAAGATATGGTCCCAGTATGCCAATATCGATTATTTTTGAGAGGTGCTTATGGGGCCTGAAGATGGAATAATGAATTGCGGAAACTGGTAGTAAAGAGAAAAAATGGTTCAAATGGCTCTGAGCACTATGGGACTCAACTGCTGTGGTCATCAGTCCCCTAGAACTTAGAACTACTTAAACCTAATTAACCTAAGGACATCACAAACATCCATACCCGAGGCAGGATTCGAACTTGCGACCGTAGCAGTCGCACGGTTCCGGACTGCGCGCCTAGAACCAGTAAAGAGAAAATATCATCTCAATTGCACTGCTGTTTGGCGAATTTCATTGTTAAATATTCCACTAGCTGCTGTCCCGTGTCCACAATGTATCAACAGAGACCCAGAAGACATTTTGGACTTCAGTTTAACTTCATACACATTACACCATCGACAGGTAATAACTGATTATAGCTGCTATTCTCTGTGACAGGTGGAACGGCCAGCCGAGTAGATCAGGGTCGTCTGTGTTAAGTGCTCTTAGCAGGTCTGCTAGTATATACAAAGGCAGATGTTGACATACTATGGAGGACACAGAGATGCCTCGTACCCATGTGAGGCAGCGTTGTGAGCTTCCGCTTGAGCTGCTGGCCGAAACGTACAATACCCACATTTGTCGGTCACGTGACAGTGGCCCCCTGTTGACGGCATGTGAGCTTGAGGGTAAGCATACTGGTCATCAAGATTCTGGTCGACCACGTGTGACCACACCAACGAAAGACCGCCGTATCAAGCTTGTCTAGTTACTTCACATCTGCGTATATCATCCTAGAACGACTCCCTGCAACATTCTGTTCCATCCCACGCCATTTGTCAGAGCTTAACAGCACCTGTACTATGAAATTATCGTCTCGTGAGTGGGTTGCTGTTTACAGCAAAACATGAACGGCTGCCTTAAGTGGTGTCGTGACGGGGAGCGTGGACTATTGATGAATGGCGTCGAGTTGTGTTCAACAACGAATCGCAGTTTTGCAGTTCTCCGGATGACAGTCGTCAACGAGTATGGTGCCGGCCTGGACAGAGGTCCCAGTTTTCCGTTGTCTTGGTGTTGGGAACCGTGGCATACGACTTTGGATCACGGCTGGTTGTGACTGAGGGAACTCTGGCTGCACCATGGTACATTATAAACATTCTGTATCCTCATTTGTTTTCTCTCACTTGACAATTTCGTGCAGGCAGTTTTCAACAGGACAATCTTCTTCCACACACTATAAGTGTCTCTATGAGCTGTGTATTTGATATTTAGGCACTCCCATGGCCAGCAAGATCCTAAGATCTGTCCCTGATAGTACATGTCTAGCACCGGCTCGGACATCAAGTGTACCTAGGACCAGAAACAATAATTTTGAGTCAGCTTGCCTGAAGCGAAGGGTGCACTCAGCCTCGTGATGGCAATTGAGGAGCTACTGGACCGAATAGTAGCGGCTCCGGTCAAAGAAATCCATCATAACGACCGGGAGAGCGATGTGCTGACCACACGCCCCTCCTATCCGCAACCGCAACTGAGGATGACACGGCGGTCGGATGGTCCCGATGGGCCACTTGGGGCCTGAAGATGGAGTGCATCGCCTGAAGCGAGGATACAATGCTTTGAAAATAAGCTTCGCAATCCAATCAGTGCGTACATCCAAGTCATACACACTAGTAAGCTCATACCGCCTAGTTTCTTGGTGCTGCAGTAGCTGATATGTCACGTATACTCTCATCTGGAGAAGTTTCATTTTGTTTCTTCCTTCCCTTCTGTATGTTTCTCTCTTTTGTCAGTGTGTATGATTGGTAGAAAGAGGAGTCTTCACTAATAATGTGATGGAAAGAGATGTAATGTTAAACCGCGTGGTTCCAGAGGCCTTTTCAAGACTGGAACATCAATGACGTACATATGCAGACTGAAGCGACGGCTGAAATCTGTACCATGACCACGATTTAAGTCCGCGCCTCTGCTCACTAGCCAGATGTGGTGACCACTACGTCACCTTGGCACAGTGGGTTTGCACAAGTGCACGGACTATCCTGGCACACCTCACACCTCAACACAAATTCCCAGTCACACGTAAGCTCAGCTGGAACTCCAGCCTAGGCTCGAACAGCAAAGCAGAGGCTATCCAACTGTATTGGAATAGCACCTCAGCATCAAACGAAACGGGCCTAGGTGCTTTAATCAAATCAAAATAAATGGTTCCAGAGACCTTTTCAAATCTCGAACATCTCGTGTGTATGCAGACTCAAATGACACACGAAAATTTATACCAAGGGCGGGCTCAACAACCAAGTCTCCAGCTCAGGTGCTACTGCAATACAGTTGGAGAGCCTCTGCATTGTTGTTCGAGTTCAGGGAGAATAGCAAGTGGGCTGAGGTCTGTATGGGAATTTGCATTCAGAATGTAGTTGTACAGTTATACAAAGCCACTGTGACAGGATGACGTAGTGGTTGACGCACCTGTCCCGTGAGCGGGAGACTGAGGTTCAAATTTTCGTTTGTCGATTCAGTGTACAGATATACGACAGAGATAATGTTGGTGGAGAATTTTAATGGGAGTTAGTCTTCAGCTAAATATGATTCTCTAAATGCAGCTTCTAAGAGAAATTGCTATGGGAAGCCTGTGAACCTTCGTGTCTGCGTGATTTTGTTAAAACAACGCCAACGTATATAAGAGCAATAGCGTAGTTGTATTATTTTCAGGGTTCCTATTCAAGTAAATCCTGTTGTAAGCTTCTTGTCGTGCTCATCAGAAGTTTCTTCATTAAAGAGCTAGAACTATTACAACTATTGCCTAGTGAAGATAACGTTTATCATGATTATGATCTGTGGAACACGCAACTAACAGTGTTTCACGAGATTTCACCATCACTTTATGTCGCCCCCCCCCCCCTTTAATGACGTTTTCACGTCAAGTCTTATGAGGAGAGTGCGACCGCCGCGGACTCACCGTGCGCTCTCCGCCGGCGACTGCAGGCCGCTGAGCTGCAGCCGCACCCGCTGCCTGCCGCGCGCCTCGAAGTCGAAGCGGCAGCGCGCGTGCGCAGCGCGGCCCGCCGGCGCCCCCACCGTGCCGCTCCTGGCGCCGTCGCTGCTGATCGTCGCACCGCACTGCGCCGTCACTGGCTCAGCAGCGTCTGTGAGACACGCGGCGCGTTCAGTATCAGCGGCACTAGAAATGTTCTAACAACGATAAATGATACACCGGGTGATCATTAAGTCAGTATAAATTTGAAAACTGAATAAATCACGGAATAATGTAGATAGAGAGATACAAATTGACACTCATGCTTGGAATGACATGGGGTTTTATTAGAACAAAAAAAAAATACAAAAGTTCAAAAGTGTCAGACAGATGGCGATTCATATGATCAGAATAGCAATAAATAGCATAAAAAATTAAGACAAAGCAAAGATGATGAGCACTGTAAAGCATGTCCGGAGTTATGGTGAGGCATTGGCGTCGGATGTTGTCTTTCAGAATCCCTAGAGATGTCGGTCGATCACGATACACTTGCGACTTCAGGTAACCCCAAGGCCAATAATCGCACGGACTGAGGTCTGGGGACCTAGGAGGCAAGCGTGACGAAAGTGGCGGCTGAGCACACGATCATCACCAAACAACGGGCGCAAGAGATCTTTCACGCGTCTAGCAATATGGGGTGGAGCGCCATCCTGCATAAACATCGTCCGTTCCAACAGGTGTTTATCAGCCAGGCTGGGGATGATGCGATTCTGTAACATATCGGCGTACCTCTCACCCGTGACGGTAGCAGTTACAAAACCAGAATCACGCATTTCCTCGAAGAAAAAAAGCCCGATAACGGAAGATGTGGTAAACCCAACCCCTTACCGTGACTTTCTCGTCGTGCAATGGAGTTTCCACGACAGTTCTAGGATTTGCGGTAGCCCAAATTCTGCAGTTGTGGGCGTTGACAGACCCTCGGAGCGTGAAATGAGCTTCGTCGGTCCTCAACAGGTTACTCGACCAATCGTCATCTTCCGCCATCTTTTGAAACGCCCACACCGCAAATGCCCTCCGCTTCACTAAATCATGATGCCGATGGATTTTGTACGGAAAGCATCGGAGGGTACGCCTAAGTGCCAAGCAAACAGTAGTGTATGAAATGCCGGTGCGACGTGTGATTGCACGAGCGCTGACTTCCCTGTTCATAGACGAACCCACTACAGTCTCCATTTCTTCCTGAACTGTCTCAGCAGCATTACGGCTTGTGCTCTGTTGGCCACTACGGGGTCTATCGTCTAAACAACCCGTGGCTTCGAACTTCGAAATCATTCTCGCCACAGCTGCATTTGTCAACGGACCTTTACCCGTTCGAATCCCCTTCCTATGGCGATATGATCGTAACGCTGAAATAGCACATTCCCCATTCTGATAATACAGCTTCACTAAAAGCGCCTTTTCAGGTAACGTCAACATGCTGCGACTGCTGGCGCAGCTGATTCTCTCTCTCTCTCATTACAGCTCCTTTTATACAAGATTGTCATGCGCAGTCACTGACATTTTGCTGTCCAGCGCCATCTGTCGGAAATTTTGTGAACTTTGTATTTTTTTTGTTCTAATAAAACTCCATGTCATTCTAAGCATGTGTGTCAATTTTTACCTCTCTATCTACATTATTCCGTGGTTTATTAAGTTTTCAAATTTATACTGACTTTTTGATCACCCGGCATGTGCACGAATAATTCTTGACTTTAACATGTAGAGTGGAGAAATCTACGTCTTAATAAGGACAGATGATGTTAAAAGACAATGAATCGAAAAAATAATTCAAATAACGTTAGTTCTGGAATGCACCGCTGTTGAGTTGCGGCCACAAAACGAAAACCAATCTGTCCGCGCCCAAATATATGAGTTTAAAATAACGTACAAAGTGTCGCAGTTACCAATTAAATCAGCTGAAGATAATGGTTTCTGCTGAAGGAGTAAAGCTAGGCGAACTTTACAGGTGTTTGAAAATACCCGTCACAAACTTCTACGATTTACAGAGGGGAGACAGTACCTAATATTTTAAATAGGAACCTATTTCCGGAATCGGACCGTTTCCGTTCTACGACGGCTTAAATTCAGATGTTTAACTCCTCCACTTGTGCTTGAGCTATTTAATTAGGCGTAATGCAGTACAGTTATTAGGTAACAATCTGAAATGAAACCTAACGAAACATCCATTTATCACTTTAGTACATTTATTTATATTGAAATTTAAACATTACTAGTTTACATTATTCCCAAACAAGGAAGAACCCATCAGCCTTCCGAAACGCCTTCACAAAAGAAGACGAAGTAAATATTCCAGAATTCGAATCGAGAACAGCTGCCAGCATGAGTAACGTAGAAGTAAATATTCTCGGAGTAGTGAAGCAACTCATAACATTTAATAAAAGCAAGTTTTCTAGTCCAGACTGTATACCAATTAGGTTGCTTTCGGAGTATGCTGATGCATTAGCTACATACTTAACAATAATATACAACCGTTCGGGCGACTAAAGATCCATACGCAAAGACTGCAAAGTTGCACAGGTCACACCAATATTCAAGAAAGGTAGTAGGAATAATCCACAAAATTACACGCCCATATCGTTAACGTCGATATGCAGCAGGATTTTAGAACATATATTATGTTCGAACATTGAATTACCTCGAAGGAAACGGTCTATTGACACACAGCCAACATGGGTTTAAAGAACATCGTTCGTGTGAAACACAACTACCTCATGAAGTGGTATTGACAAGGGATTTCAGATCGATTCCGCATTCCTGGATTTCCGGAAGGCTTTTGACACTGTACCACACAAGCGGCTCGTAGTAAAATTGCGTGCTTATGGAATATCGTCTCAGTCATGTGACTGGATTTGTGATTCCTGTCAGAGAGGTCACAGTTCGTAGTAATTGACGAAAGTCATCGAGTTCCCCAAGGTAGTGTTATAGGCCCTTTGCTGTTCCTTATCTATATAAAAGGCCTTTTGCTGTTCCTTATCTATATAAAAGGCCTTTTGCTGTTCCTTATCTATATAAACGATTTGGGAAACAATTTGAGCAGCCGTCTTCGGTTGTTTGCAGATGATGCTGTCGTTTATCGACTAATAAAGTCATCAGAGGATTTAAAACAAAGTGCAAAACGATTTAGAAAAGCTATCGGAATGGTGCGAAAAGTGGCATTTGACCCTAAATAACGAAAAGTGTGAGGTCATCCACGTGAGTACTAAAAGGAACTCAAACTTCGGTTACATGATAAATCAGTCTAATCTAAAAGCTGTAAATTCAAATAAATACCTAGGGATTACAATTACGAACAACTTAAATTGGAAAGAACACATAGAAAATGTTGTGGGGAAGGCCAACCAAAGGCTGTACATCGAAAACGTTCAAAGAAAGGCAGCACGTTTTGTATTATCACGAAATATGGGAGAGATTGTCACAGAAATGATACGGGATTTGGGCTGGAAATCATTAAAAGAAAGGCGTTTTTCGTTGCGACGTAATCTTCTCACGAAATTCCAATCACCAACTTTCTCCTCCGAATGCGAAAATATTTTGTTGACACCGACCTATATAGGGCGAACGATCACCACGATAAAATAAGGGGAATCAGAGCTCGTACGGAAAGATATAGGTGTTCATTCTTTCCGCGCGCTATAGGAGGTGGGAATAATAGAGGATTGTGAAGGTGGTTCGATGAACCCTCTGCCATGCGCTTAAATGTGTTTTGCAGAGTATCCATGTAGATGTAGATGCTGTGCGTACACAACATAATATTTAAGAATTAATGCAAACCAACATGCTTAAGTGATAATGAATGTTTTGTTACATATCCTTTGTAATAGTGACCTAATAATTGTATTTCGTCAAGCCTAATTCAATTTCTCAAGCAGAAGTGGATTAGTTCAACATCTGAGTTGAAACCGTCGTAGAAAGAAAACGATAGGTTTCCGGACACGGGTTTCTGCTCGAAATATTATACACTCCCCTTTGCAACTCCTAGTAGTTTGTGAAGGAAATTTTCGAACACCTTGTATAGAGGATGATTCCGTGATCGTGTTACAAACTTGTCTTTAGAGATGGAAAGCTGTATAATTCTGAGGTAGGATTTCCTGTACCGGGAACGAACGAGTTGACAGTTATAAGAGAAAATCGTTGTGACAACTCTTACAGTGAAACACAGCTACTATTACCGTTGTTGCTAGTACTGTAGGGTAGGCACCTTTCAGAGGTGGCGGCATGAATCAAAACAAGAAGAAAATGTCTACTGAACCTGGGCTCCAAAATGCTTATCTGAGGAGCTATGAGCACTTTTTTTATCTTCGCTAGTCTGAAACAAATCTCAATTGGACAAGTTCCACAGCTCTCGAGGCATAAATTTTAGAACCCATTTTCACAGGACATTTTTCTTTTTTTTGGTTCGTTCTACCACATATGAAAGATGCCTACCATTCAGTCTCAGCAACAACAGTACCAGTACTTGTGTCCCACTGTCAAAGGTACCAGAACGGTTTTCGCTTATAACCTTCGACTCATCCGTTTCCAGTACAGGGACCCTTACCACAAATTGATACCTTCTCTATCATCCTAGACTGTTTGTATCACCATCACGAAATCACCTTTTGTATAAAAAAATTCCAGACGCCGGGGCTGTAGATCAGTACGTGCAACAGTGGTGGATGCACTGCTAACCACACTCAAATGCATTTGCGTAGTTGGCCAGTCAGTGGGTATTATTTCATGCTTGTAGCTTCACAACGATTCATTTACGGCTAGTAGAGAAATTAGATCCTGGCATTATTATCAGTTTGATTTTCTCCTCCTCAACTGTAGTGCAAGTACAGGCCACCTAGCCAGTTAAACACTGTGCAAAATTCTTAGATTTTTATGCAGAAGATCTAACTTTATAACATGACCCAATGATTTATTTGGCTTTACTGTACGTGGAACGGCATTGTCGGATGAAGAAGAAGTTACAGGGACCAACTGAAACTAACAAAACAGCCTTTGAGTGGGAGGTTGCTAGTTCAGTCTCTAGTAAGACTCAGTTGAAAGTGTTAACAACTATGACAGGAAAAATATTACCTGCTAATAAGTCACAATGTGCATTAAGAAGGCTACAGAAAATGAGTGTCCGGGAGGTGCATAGATCATCTTTCTATAGGACGTATGTATCACACTTCACGAAACAGACAAGGTCAACAGCCAAGAAATGTACAAAATAAACCATCAGCTTGCACCATTAACGCCAAATGAGGCACCACAGTGTTCACAAAGTTTCCCACCATGAAGATCGAAGGCGAACTCCTTGGGAGTTACAAAACGTGTAGGACGTTCACCTAGGAATCCAGTCTCAAAGAACGCATGTAGAATCATGTGTTGGAGGGTGACGAGAGCTGATGGAATGTGATGGCATGCAACCGAAAGCTAAACAGTCTGTCGTGAAGCTTATCGTGTAATTGTCTATGTTTTAAGTCGTAGCTGAAGGTATTGCGATAATATGTTCTATAGGCACGAAAAAAACATCCAGAGGCCGAGTTCGTCCTGTGGTTACAGGTGGTATGAATTGCAATGCCACACACTTTTCAGGAGGTTCAAAATGGTTCAAGTGGCTCTGAGCATTATGGGACTCAACATCTGTGGTCATAAGTCCCCTAGAACTTAGAACTACTTAAACCTAACTAACCTAAGGACATCACACACATCCATGCCCGAGGCAGGATTCGAACCTGCGACCGTAGCGGTCGCGCGGTTCCAGACTGAGCGCCTAGAACCGCTAGACCACTGCGGCCGGCTTTTCAGGAGGAATACTTTGCTCAAAAGGGGTATTATTTCTACACGCAAGTCAGGAATCAAGCAAAAACAAGTAATTTTGACTAGCTATTGACTAAAAGCGGCGGTCATATCATAGTGGTAGTTCTCTTATGCCCATTTTTCTACTCTTGTTTGTGCTGTGACGTAAATATTCCCTACTGCCCTTGCAAGGCTATGCACACCAATAAAAGTCGTAGGAGGGCACAGCACCTTCAGCTTTTCGCAACGCAATAATAACTTCCCAGGCAATTTATCATACAGGTTAACAGTCCGCATAACTGTATACGAATGCGTTAAAGCATTGTTGTTAGCTTCGTAGATCTCTCTTGGTACCTCTAATTTCCAAGATTCCTCTTACATGCACTTTCTCTTCAAATCCAGATTGGTCAGAGTTGGAAACAAATTTCTTACTAAACAATGGGATAAGTTTTTTTATGTCATTTAGAAATCTTCGGGCCGATTCTGAAGGTTGTTGTGCATCGTCAAGTTGACGCTTTGTTTGAAATTTTATTGTCTTACGTCATGCAAATTCGCAGCACTCTTTGAAGTTATGCAACTATCCAATGCTTCCTTTGAAATCACTTTAATCTATGTCGCCCGAAGTTTGATGTGCGTAACGTAATAGGCCACTATCATGTATACGATGTAAACTGTCTAAGTTTCACAGATACATAAAAAGAGCCATAAAAATGTTAACATTTCACCTTACAAATTCATAATTTAATTCTAAAAATGTAAATACCATGCTGTAGATGACGTTCCATCTACGTAATTACGTTTAGTATCGGCTCCTTGGACAACGATTCTTTTACTGCGTTTCAATGATGACGGGATTTGTGGCTCCCTGTCAGACAGGGATGATGAACTACATAGCTCGACATCTGTTTCAGTACCAATTTCAGTTGTTAAGCACGTATCGTCATCATAATACTCCCCATGTACATTGTCTGCACACTCGTGGGTACACGATACCACACAGTTCACTGATTCATCTTTTAGAAACGCTCATATGTCATCTGCCACTTCTTGTCACTGTGTGAAATTCCTTGGGTTCCCTTACGACGAAATGTCAACTTCGGCAACTGTTGCCATTGCTCTGCTTTGTATCAACACCACTAGCACTGTAGCACTCTTGTGAAATACTCGACGACTAAGCAGAACAACTACGCTCTGTAACCTCTTGCTATGCTTACCATTGGATACCTCCAGCACCGCCCACTCTTGCTATTTGTAGCCAATATCGTGGTTGGATAGTAGACGGTGTGTGGGGCATCGAATGCCGAAACATCGCTGGTCTTCTGCGACCTCGCACAAGGAGTTTCTCCTTAGAGGCTTATTGTCAGGATTCTGACAAATGTAAGACATTTGATGTTACGAACTGATCTAAACTAGCCATCAGGGAATCTTTACAGTGAATAATGAGAAAAAATACTTTTTTACGCAGGTTAGTCATACTGTCTTCTGGAAACACTTATACTTTTGTACAGTTTTTCTTACGTATATCAGTCTAAGGTAGTTTAAATGGTTCAGTTACCGGTTTCGACTTATTACCATGACATCATTAGATCGCCCGTTTAAAAAGAAAGAAGTGGAATAGAAAAATATTAGGGAACTAAGATATAAAATCAAACAACTTCTATAGGGCACACAAGTATTAATTTTACGTTAGGCAGTTATTCGTCAATGGACGCGCCTACAGTATAGACATAACTGCATCCATACCGACACTTGCCGTTGCCGTAACTATTAACGATGTTAAACGCGAACTGTGAACGTGATGGGATGTCTAAAAAGCCAACTGTGATAAAGTGGACCAAATGTTTTGAATCCCCAGAAACAATTTACTTCTGAGAAATAGCGTTGTGAAAATATCCTCTTATAATGGTCAGATACAAAGACCGGACAGGTATGACACTTCTTAACGCCGTCAATCGTGTGCTGAAATGATCGAACCAGGACATTTGTCAGCATACAGAGACACTGTCAAATGCAGCTTGAAGTTGTTTTGCCTGCAAAACGGAACAATTTTCGAATGTGGGTCCCGGTACAGCACAGTTTAATATATCGGAGTATTCACCTAGCCATACATTCCCGAGTCAAAGTTTAATTTTATGTGTTTCGTTTCTTCGTGAGCAACTAACCACATTCGCTCACAAGATTTTGCTGGTCAAACTGACCTTTCAGTAGCTTTTCGAAGGACAACATACATGAAATTTTAGAATATGTCTTGAATGCACTGCAGCGCGCAGCTGCGTTGGAGTGATGCCTGATCACTAGCAACTCTGTCTCTAATGATGTCTCTATCGACGGCACGTTAAACTCTCATCTTCGTTCCTTTCATCACTGCAACTAACGGAAGATATTTTCACTCTGTTAGACTTTTATGAGTAGTGCAGACAGCGGACCTCCCTGGTCTCGGGGAAATATCCTTGTCTCATAAAGCTAGCTGCAGGTTAAGTACTGAGACCAAAAATTGCATGTCATCGGTGATTGTGGGACGTTGTGTACTCTTGTGGTCCTCGAATGTTTTTACCCGGTGGACGTGTCTTGTAAATTTTATTGGATGACGTGCCATTTTTGGTGACTGCGGGACTTCCTGTATAATTGTCATCGAGTGTTTTTACCCGATGCCTGCTGATGCTTCTGTGGGGGTGAAACGCGTCAAAAATAAATAAAAAAATTGCAACTGATACTGCCTATTCTTCCTTGAATATCTCAAGAGATTACTGTACCATTAGCCGAAAGATGGCTAGTACCATATGTGTGTAGTACCATATCCGAATTTATTTACGTTGAGTCACCATGACTTGGATGTGATTTCACTGAAGATAGCTACACAGTAGCTGCAATCGATCTGCAAGAATGTACGACCTATGCTACCGTTTTACCTCCCATATTCGGATTTTATTAATACGATTGTGGATAACGCTGTTCCTGATTTGAAACAAATCTTTGAAAGCAAATATATTTACAATGATTGTATGACGAATGTATTAGAATGCGTTGGCTGTAGATCTCTAAGATCATCATTGAGATGTGTTCAGACAAAGTGCTGGAAAGACCGGTTATTTCTGATAACTGCTCAGCACAACTGTTGTTCCAAGTTAAGATTTACTCTATTGACTAGCAAACCTAAAGCTGGGGAGTGCATAAGTCACTTCGTAATATGAAGTTACTATCCACCTCAAAAACATACGTTCCAAAATACTGCCGATTGGAAAAACATACGACCCTATGTACAGGCTATCTGAGATACATGCGTTCTTCGTTTGGACAAACAATGCAAAAGTGTGGTTGACCTCTGGCAGTGCCGCCTTGACCCTCCGGTCCCTCCTGGAAGTGGAAGGTGGCGCGGAAGCCCTGCGCGGGCCAGCGCGCACGAGCCGAAAGCTCCACGTAGAGGTGAGAGCCCGTGGACAGCACCTCCAGCTGCGACGCCTCGGCGCACGCGACCGCCGCGCTCGGCGATGCGGGGCTGGCACCGTCGTGCACAGTCACCGTGTCCTCGCTCTCCAGGCAGCTGCAGCACACAGCGACCAAGCGTTAACGTCCCAGTCACCTGTAGCGCCCATTAACATTATTAAGACTGCATACTGAAAAGCAATGCCTCGAACTTAGAACTACTTAAACGTAACTAACCTAAGGACATCACACACATCCATGCCCGAGGCAGGATTCGAACCTGCGACCGCAGCAGTCGCGCGGTTACGGACTGAAGCGCCTAGAACCGCTTGGCCACCGCGGCCGGCTACATATTTATTTCTCAACACAGGTACCCCGGTGGTGAACACAATTCCCCCAACAAGAGATCTCACCTCTGCTTGCACCGCTTCAGCACTAGCGCAGCAAAGTCTTCGAAAGAGATGAAAATATGACGGAGCCAAGTCGGGACTGTACGGAGCATGATCGGTGACAGTGAATCCAAGGCGTCGAATTGTGGCAGATGGCCGGCTTGAGTTGTCTAGCGGTTCTAGGCGCTACAGTCTGGAGCCGAGCGACCGCTACAATCGCAGGTTCGAATCCTGCCTCGGGCATGGATGTGTGTGATGTCCGTAGGTTAGCTACGTTTTAGTAGTTCTCAGTTGTAGGGGACTGATGACCTAAGATGTTAAGTCCCATAGTGCTCAGAGCCATTTGATTTTGCGGCAGATGTCACAGCTCTAATGTCTGGCACCGTCAAGCTGAAAAGGAGGATTCTCCATATGTGAACGAACTCTCGAAATTCGAAGCTCGATTACATCACACTGTTCCTCCAGCACCGACATAGCTATGTTGCACACCGCCATGTTACACGCTACAATTCCGAGCCCTCTAGCCGTAGAGGGCAACAGATGTGTAGACATGGAGAATAAAGATGTATAATGTTAATAATTTTAGTTTTATTTAAAAAGTTTTAAGAGGTTTCACATAAAAAATTCGGAAGCATAAGTTTCAGTACCCTCTCGTATTACTCTTTTCAACGAGTGACTGTCAGAGGAACGTAATTTGCAATGTAATCAAAACTCTTAATTTAGTAAAAATAGTCTCTACACCTGCAATTAACGTGTTTACCCTTAAAACATCTATTTGACAAGGCGATGATGGTAGATTATCGTAGACCTATCATCAAAATATTGTTATCCACAGATCCATCTCTTGACTACGAAGTATAGTGCTGTAGTACATCACCGTCGCCGATCGCTTGTGCTTCCGGCGCAACATCTGCGTCCTGCGGGAAGTTAACCGCCGGCCCACAGGCGCGTCTTTATACAGAGACTGTTTAGCGCCTTACTTGTACATCACATGTTACGGACACAATTTGTTGACAAGCTGAATGCTAGCATGCACCACCAGGAGCGCCAACATCATTTATTAGCATTGCGCAATAGTTTCTGTGGTTCTGGTATCGTGGAAACTGGCTTGTGTCCGCTGGTCACGTGGCGCCTGTGGATATTCCTCCGCCTGCTGAGCACTCAAGTCGTTCCTCAACCTCCAGCAGGGAGTTCTTCGGACAGCTCTGAGCCAGGCACCCTCCGAGCCTCCTGGCTTATCAGTCGGAGTCCAGCCCTGAGTTGTAATCTACACTGCAGTTCAGTAGCAACGTTGCTTCACCCGTCACAAGTAATTATACTCAAATATGGATCTGGTACTTCTTCAGTGGAACGCCGTCTGTACTTGTGTTAGAGTGAGTGTCGTGCCCAACGACACTACAGATTATGTTAAGCATAACTGATCTAAGATGATCATCTAGCTGCTTTGTTGTTCTACACTGAACTTGACAGTGTTCTTTGCTGCAACAAAAGTGTACTTGAAGGATACCTGGAATCATAACTCATCAATCATCAAGCAGAAAAACATGGTTGAAGTTTCGTAGCAGATTCAAACGGTATCCCACACCGTTTTTCGGTCCTGAAACATCGCCTTATAGAAGCAAATGCTCATCCAACTGTGTTATCCAGTCGTGCATCACCGATAGCTTTGGGAAAGTCAGCCATGAAAAAATTCATCCGTCATGCGTGCACGACGGATGACACAAGTGAAATACCCATAGACTTCAAGAACAACGTAATAATTCACAGTCCAATGGAAGCAGGTGCTGACAGGTGTCGATATTACAGAACTATCAGTATATTAAGTCATAGTCGCAGAAATTAATTAAGATATTGTTGCAATGAACAGGCTGCTGTGCGCTATTTTACTAACGAGGAGTGCTATAAAGGTTATTGTCTGCGGCAGATATAGAACAAAGGTATAAATCATGTACAGTCATGCTCAAAAGTATCCGAACGATCAGAATTGCATTTCGCCTGATTCGCATACAACCCACATAACGCAGCTGTCTAGCAGGTCCTCTAATCGCTCCTTGGTACAGTCGTTTGACTATTGAAAACGGTTCCAACAAGTCACCATTAGAAAACACTACTCTGTATCACAATAACTCTAGATGTAAAGTAATACTACGATACTACAAATATCAGGGAACACCTTATCACAGGTAAGACTGTCCTTAACGCTTGTAATCTCACATTTATTACAATAAATGACATACCTGAAATGTTACCACTCTCATTATTACGTCAGATAGGTAATACACGTAGTACGTTCGTCATATTCATGATTTCCGCTTCAAAGTAACATACCGTACTTATTATTTAACACAAAATGGCATTAAAAATTTAAGTTATTCACGAGCAGCTAGTTGAGAATATGTATGAACTTCAAATGACACGACGAACCGTCTCCTTCTGCATATAAATTCAAACCCAGGTCATGCAGACTAAGCAAAGATTTCGTGACTGACGGAAACTAACAGTCATTCCCGATTAGGCATACAGAGAGTGATATACCTCCATTTTAAACAGTATTAATTAGCAAATATCAACTTTAAATTACATAGCGCAAACATTTTTAACGGACGTGAATTCCTACCCAGCACCTATTGTCCCTGTTAACGAAGTACGAGAGATGTTAAATATTGCTTCTTAACAAGTAACTTACTTGAAATGCCGTGAGGTAAGGCTTTGTGTTGGACAGGGATTCGAACCCAGAACCTAATAAGATAGATATCGAAGCACAATCAACTGTGACATATCGCATTTTCTCGGTAGTAGCTAGATGTTTTAACTGAAATGACGAGACGAAACATTAATTTTTTCCTTCCGAGGACTCCAACCCGGCACCTATCGCTGTTATATTATAGAGAAAACGAACGTCATGTATAGGTTTGTTGCACCAGCAGCGACATGTGAGCATGTTTGAACTAGAAATAATATGACGAAGAGTTCAGTGCTGATTGGGAATAGAGCCGCACAGATATCGTTGTCGACTACACGCAAAGAGATGTCAGCTACCGAATTTTTCTCCACCGGAATAACATCTAGAAATTAAAATGATCTCGCAAATAGTTCTGTGTCTCACTGGGAGTCAAATACGTCAAATATCGTTAGTCTTGACAACGAATGAAAATACATTAAAAATCTAAATTATTATCCACCAGCAGATAGGTGTTCTCATGCTAGATCTTGATAATACATAATGAAATATTTAGTGCCGAGCCAGGATTCGAACCCATTCCCGCGCAATATGTGGAGATGTTGAGGAATCTGCAGTTCTGAACAAACAACAAATTGTAGTCGAGCTGTAATGTCACGAAGGGAACAAATTCCGCGTTAAGGGCGGTCTGAGTTGCGTTCCCAGTTCAGAACCAATTTTATCGACATACAGAATCTCAGATAAAAGATGGAATAAGTGTCCTGCGACCAACATAACGTTTCTTTCGTCACTAGAAATAATTAACTAGTATAAGAAAGGTTACAGGTGATAGAGTTTCTACAAGTCGCCGCTGCAGACTTTGTTGTGGCTCAACCTAACGTCTACTTGGTAGAGAAGGAATATAATTTTTAATGTGAGTTTCAGACCACAATGCCATTATATCTTCTTTACTTGGTGTAGCCAGAAGAGATCCCTATCTAAAATCACTGACCGAAGTTGGAATCGAACCAAGAGCATAGATTTATGAACCTTTTATCAGCCCAACAGACCACCAAATCCTATTCTCAGTGGCTCATTTTTCTATCATAACGCCATTGTGCCACACTGGCTGAGAATTCTGACACACGACTCCCTGTATCAAATTGCATCATATTCAGTAAATTCATTTACTTGGTTGACCGAATCACCATGAACTAGCTGCCCCGACTACCCAGTACATACATTCACCAAAATAAAATCATGTAACTGCCACCAACACAGAACTTCCAACAGTGTAGGATGCAGAAATTTAAATATGAAGTGTTCCTTTCCACTTGAGCTACTCTATCTGTTTGTTGAAAACGTCGTGCAGTGCAAAAGAAAAGGTATAACTGTTTGTCTCTCATAAGTATTGACCTGGCCATATGCATAATCCCACAGCGCTGTGGAATGAAGAAGTTGTGGTGGAAATGTTGTTGACTTCTGGAGGTGTCCTAGACACATGTCGGCTAGTAGCGTAATGGTAAATATCGCGCACGGTAGATAAAGTGTCGCGAGTTAGAGTACATTCACTGTTATGTTTTTTAAAACACAATTCTGCTGTCTGCTAAAATTATCAATCTAATGGAACTTGTAACATAATTCCCTTTACTTCTCAACCCAAAATAGTCGTATGTGGAAAAAGGGCTAACTTCTGCGACATTTTGTTAATTTCAGGTTTAACAGACAGCCAGACAGTAGATTCATCTCGAAACTTTTGTTTTATGTATGGGTAGATCGAATCGTGCCAAAATACGTCGGAAAAGTATTTTCTACATTAGCTGTCGTCTGGTAGTGGCATTTCATTCTTATGCAAACCTTGTTTGAGAGCTTTAACTCAGAACAAGTTTTCTACATGCATGTAATCAATAAACTGTATGTGCATTTTCAGACTGTTATAGATAACATCAGAGAATTCGCATATATCATTGATGATTAATTTCTCTCTCATATTTACTATTGTTTTAACAACATTAAAGGAAACCTTATGAAAAATGTGAGCAGTATTATAAAAAATGAAATAAAACTACCCACGATAACCTTACGACGAAAGTCTGTTTTAATAAAACTAAGTATCTGAACACAAGCGTGCCACTATCGTCACGAATTGGTAAAATACTACTCACTTACATTTTGATTGGGTCTGTGTTTAATTGGTATGCTGTGTCATACTCAAGATGTATGCAAATGTGGCATTTCATAAATAAAGTTATGTATTCTTAGAAACCCAAAATTTGCTTGTCAGCAGCGGAAAGAGGTGTTACCCGTTGTGCAGCATTGTACGTTTTTCACCATTGCACTATGAGTCGAAAGTATTTTCTTGGATTTTTCCTTATCGATGTTTGATCTGGCTGTTTGTAGTTCTTTCACAGAAGGGATAAAAACGCTACACTTAGTGAGACTGGAACTGCGAACCATAACAGGTGCTTCTTCACAGGTCAGCACGTTACCACAGAGCTGGCGAAGCAGTATGAGTCTCAGCTTCCTCTTACGAGACCACTAGTGGCTAGTACTCGTAAACCGCTATTTGAAGGACGAGATTAGTTGCGATTTCCACGAGCAACGACTTTCCTGGACTGAAAACCGTAAATTTACAATCTTTTGTTACACTTCAAGCGATAATAACTCAGATTATTCAATGGAAATGACAGGTAAAATCAAGTGAACTTTGAGGCTTAATTCCGTGCACACCAGGAAGTAACTCGTCGATCACAGAGTTGCCAAACATACATAGCCTTGTTGCCAAATCTCAGTTACAATACCAGCAGGTAGAATACGAACCGACGTGATCTTATAGCGGGCCGGGAAGTGACCATAACTGGTGTCTCCAAGTCGCGGCTGCAACGGCTTGGAATACGTAATGCGTTTGATTCGTATTTCTGTAACTAGGTTTAGGGACTGGAGCGTAGTTACTAACAATACTCAGAACTGACTGCATACTAAGCATCATATATCACTAACTCTCATAGTTGTTTTTATATTTCTTTCGTAAGTGTACTCAAAACTAAGAAATTCATTCACAGACTTTTTCGTGCCTCTCCGATAGTCGAGCACAACAAACAAATAAAAATAAAAAAAAAGAATGTGTGTGTGTGTGTGTGTGTGTGTGTGTGTGTGTGTGTGTGTGTGTGACAGAGAGAGAGAGAGATAGAGAGAGAGAGAGAGAGAGAGAGATAAAAATTAGAGAAAGAGTAAAAAATTGTAAAGAAATTGATTCATGGTATGTGAAGAAGTCATTCATTAAAATGACACGTTCCACATCCTTACGAAATATCGTGTTCATGATCTATGAAACATGAATTAATCTAATGTAATGTAATCTAATCATATCATATTGATGTCTGGCCATGAAGAGTCATGAATTACCGAAATTTTTGCTAATACCAGTAACCAAATCTAAGCTTGAAAATAAAAGCCAACAATTTTTGTAACAAACCGAGACTTCTGTCAAGACGCTTTCGTCCCTGTTAATTAACCACGAAAGATGTCTGATATACTTCTATTCTGAAGTAACAAAGTGTGCATGCATTTAAAGATGAAGTGCATGATGTGAAGTTTTGTGACTGAGATACGAACCCAACACGTAATCGGATTATTAACTAAGTAAAATCAAATGTTTCGTAACGGTTTTTCTTACCAGCTGCTAGGTGTTTGAATCCAAATTAAGGATACAAAGTTTGTGCCTGAGTGACAATCGAACTGCACACCTACCGTGCATCCACGAATATAGCTTAAGTATCAGTTGCTTACTCACCAATAGTAAGACGTGTGCATGTTTGAGCAGAAATAACGACAAGTATTGCGATTGTTGGCAACACATGAACCGACATTAAAAATTTACGTTAATTTTCACTAACAGGCCGGTGTGCATGTAATAGGGCTTGAAATGAAATTATGAATATTTTTGTACTGGATCAGGATTCGACCCTACATACTTACCTTTGGAGGAGACCTAGAGAAGATTGCAGTCTTGAGAAAAGGAACGAAGTGATTGAACTATACTGTTCCGAGAGATTCAGATCCTCTAAAGAGGAGATACGAATTCGAATCACAGTCCAGCACCAAATTTTTCAACGTCTCTAGTTCAATCAAGTACAAGTAAAATAACAGCACTGTTCCTTTAAATGACTATCGGTTCATCAAATAAAATAAAATTTTCTAATGTAAGTAGGTTTACTGGGGACTATATTTCTGTTTACCATGACTTCCGCTATGTCATTTCCCAACGTAAACCGGCTCTGCCCAGATGGTAATGAAGGAACGTGTTGTTTAATGCGGATTCTGGATTATAACGTCTTTCTCTTGATGTTATCAGGGGTAAAGTAAGTCTGTTTGTGCCTCTTAAAAGTAAATGCCTGAACCCACGCATTGCACCTGTGATAGTTAGTTCCGTCAGACCATTGTGACCACATTTCCCAGCCCCAGGAGTGTGCTGTAACAGATGATGTGCTTAGCTTACAAAATTAGTCACCGTGGAAAAAAAGGCGAGTCTATTAAATGGTTAAGTAGAAGCAAGCTTCTGAAGCGGAGATTATGCTATACTTATGTCAACAGGATGTAAAGACTCTTCTAGGCATCATAGGCTCGTTGTGAAGCCATTTTGAAATTTTCACAAATTCAGCAAATTTCTTAGTTCGAGAGAATCCACTGGGAAGTGTGAAGTTACCGGATAATTCAATTATTACTGTCATTATTAATATAATTTTCTTCATACCGCTGCTGGAACACTGTACTTGAAGATCATGTGATGCCTTTTGGTCACTAAAGAAGTAGTTTCCCAAGAACAGGTTCTTTCCCTGTCTACGAATCCTTTTCATGTTAATATCAAACATCAGTAAATTACTCGTAGATTACATTAAAACTAAAGAAGTTGATGAAGACGTTACTTGATAACAAAAACGCACTGCCTTTCTTCATTTACTTGCGCCTAGAAATGGCTATCCAGTACTGCCAAACCAAAAGGCAAGAGATCTTACTGCCTTCCGATATACGTCGCTGTCAGTTCTTCCATATGATTTGGTCGACGTGACCTGTTTCAAGTTGTGTATGACAGACAATGTTTTAGAAAATCAATTGTTTTCCTATGCAATAAACAGAAACATTTTCATTCTAAGCTATCCAAGTACAAAATTTTCGCAATATTAGTTCAAATTTAATATTCGCTTCTATAATGTAGGGAAGTATTTCACAGTTGCAAAACTCGCATCCGACTCATTGACCTTACACTTAGTCGCTGACCATAAACTGTTATTACCAGTGTGACGGAAAGCGAAATATACTGTAGATTCGCTTGAATTACACTCATAGCTTCAGCACCGAGAGGAAAGGGGCGATAATAACTTTGTCGACGTGCGCTTTTAGTTACCAGACGTCGTATTAGCTAGTCTCGCGTTTTACCTCAAGACTACGGGCATAGTCAAGAATAAATTACTAAGACTGAAGTCAAGACTTCCTCTGGGAAGTGCCGCAGTCTACAATGTTGCCAGATCGAGCATATTGCCGGACATAGGATTCTGAGAGGAGCACGACTGTATTGCCCACCTTACGTGAACGACTCGGCGGTCAATTTTTTGCTCTAAGACTGTGTATACAACACATATTTCACGCTGAAGACCCAGAAGAATTAAAAAACATAAGTAGTTTATGAGAGCAACGGTAACTGTAGCGTTCGAAGTATTCATAGTATTGTATACGTATGTGTAAACGCCTTCGAATGCCCACTCAAGGAAGAAAACGATACACAGTCTAGTTTCAATATTATTAATTCGCCTCAGTTTGCGGATGAACTCAGACTTAGGTTAGTAATCATTTAAAATATTTAGCAGTACTGTACCCATTGGTATTAAACTCGTTTTCAACCAATGATTCCCACAGCTATAGGAACACTACTTGCGGTACCTCATAGACAAAATACTTACGCAGTGCTATCAGACGAAAAGATCAACCTGACACAAACTGTGGAAAGTTTGTTTTACAACCTTCGTACCTGGGTAATGAATTTTTTCCTATTTGAGATGTCTGTGAACATTGCTGATTGAGACGATTTAAGACGAAACTAAATTCCTTCAGCTACGACAATGTTTAAAGAAATCGTCTTAACGGCACTAAATCGTGGTTTGTGAATCGTTTACCGGCCGTACTCTGCCGCATTTCGCTGGCTGGAAGGCAAAAAGCTCCACAGAATGAAAAGAGGGACGAAATGTCTCCCACTGCAAGGTCATGTTGTTTTATTTAAATGATTACAAAATCAGGTAAAACGAACAGTCAGGTTGTCAGTCTAAGCAAATTACTGTTGTCAGTATGATGCTGCACTGCCCAGGGCCTGTAATAATAAAGGGCGCCTTTAGGTCAGGCATATTGTATACAGAAGTGGAAGAAAGAGCTCCACTAAATTCTAATCCGTATGCATTGCATACACACAGAAATTGCTGTTAGAGTGTACTTATGCAGCCCAATGAGTGAATTGCGTATTTTCCGGCGAGAAAGAGCACTGGCAAACAGTCTTCGCTACATTAGGTTACTTAAAATGGTGTCACTCTGCTCTAGAATTTATAGTCAGTGACTAAGTGTAAGGTCAATGAGTCGGATGCGAGTTTTGCAACTGCGAAATACTTTCCAACATTATAGAAGCGAATATTAAATTTGAACTAATATTTGCGAGAATTTTGTACTTGGATACTTAGAATGAAAATGTTTCTGTTTATTCCAAAGGAAAACAATTGATTTTCTAAAACATTGTCTGTCATACACAACTTGAAACAGGTCATGTCGACCAGATCGTATGGAAGAACTGACAGCGACGTATATCGGAAGGCAGTAAGGTCTCTTGCCTTTTGGTTTGGCAGTACTCGATAGCCATTTCTTGGCGCAAGTAAATGACGAAAGGCAGCGCGTTTTTGTTATCAAATAACGTCTTCATCAACTTCTTTAGTTTTAATTTAATCTACGAGTAATTGCTGATGTTTGATATTAACATGAATAGGATTCCCTAGACAGGGAAAGAACCGTGTTGGGTTCGTATTTCTGTCACAGAACTTCACATCATGCACTTCATCTTTAAATGCATGCACACTTTGTTGCTTCAGAATAGAGGTATATCAGACATCGTTCGTGGTTAATTAACAGGGACGAAAGGGTCTTGACAGAAGTCCCGGTTTATTACAAAAATTGTTGGCTTTTATTTTCAAGCTTAGATTTGGTTACTGGTATTAGCAAAAATTTCGGTAATTCATGACTCTTCATGGCCAGACATCAATATGATGTGATTATATTACATTACATTAGATTAATTCATGTTTCATAGATCATGAACACGATATTTCGTAAGGATGTGGAACGTGTCATTGTAATGAATGACTTCGTCACATACCATGATTCAATTTCTTTACAAATTTTAATCTTTCTCTAATTCTTTTTGACTTTTATCTCTCTCTCTCTCTCTCTCTCCCTGTCACACACACACACGCATTCTTTTTTTTAGTTTTGTTTGTTTGTTGTGCTCGACTATCGGCGAGGTACGAAAACGTCTGTGAATGAATTTCTTAGTTTTGAGTACACTTACGAAAGAAATATAAAAACAACTATGAGAGTTAGTGATTTTTGATGCTTAGTATGCAGTCAGTTCTGAGTATTGTTAGTAACTACGCTCCAGTCCCTAAACCTAGTTACAGAAATACGAATCAGACGCATTACGTATTCCAAGCCGTTGCAGCCGCAACTTGGGGACACCAGCTATGGTCACTTCCCAGCCCGCTATAAGATCACGTCGGTTCGTATTCTACCTGCTGGTATTGTAACTGAGATTTGGCAACAAGACAATGTATGTTTGGCAACTCTGTGATCGACGAGTTACTTCCTGGTGTGCACGGAATTAAGCCTCAAAAATTCACTTGATTTTACCTGTCATTTCCATTGAATAATCTGAGTTATTATCGCCTAAAGTGTAACAAAAGATTGTAAATTTACGGTTTTCAGCCCAGGAAAGTCTTTGCACGTGGAAATCGCAACTAATCTCGTCCTTCAAATAGCGGTTTACGAGTACTAGCCACTATTGGTCTCTTAAGAGGAAGCTGAGATTCATACTGCTTCGGCAGCTCTGTGGTAACGTGCTGACCTGTGAAGAAGCACCTGTTATGGTTCGCAGTTCCAGTCTCACTAAGTGTAGCGTTTTTATCCCTTCTGTGAAGGAGCTACAAACAGTCAGATCAAACATCTATAAGGAAAAATCCAAGAAAATACTTTCGACTCATAGTGCAATGGTGAAAAACGTACAATGCTGCACAACAGGTAACGCCTCTTTCCGCTGCTGACAAGCAAATTTTGGGTTTCTAGGAACACATAACTTGAAAACATGAAATGCAACATTTGCATACGTCGTGAGTATGACACAGCATACCAGTTAAACACAGACCCAATCAAAATGTAAGTGAGTAGTATTTTACCAATTCGTGACGATAGTGGCACGCTTGTGTTCAGATACTTAGTTTTATTAAAACAAACTTTCGTCGTAAGGTTATCGTGGGTAGTTTTATTTCATTTTTTATAATACTGCTCACATATTTCCTAAGGTTTCCTTTAATGTTGTTAAAACAATAGTAAACATGAGAGAGAAATTAATCATCAATGATATATGCGAATTCTCTTTTGTTATCTATAACAGTCTGAAAATGCACATGCAGTTTATTGATTACATGCATGTAGAAAACTTGTTCTGAGTTAAAGCTCTCAAACAAGGTTTGCATAAGAATGAAATGCACTACCAGACGACAGCTAATGTAGAAAATACTTTTCTGACGTATTTTGGTACTATGCGCTCTACCCATACATAATACAAAATTTTCGAGATGAATCTACTGTCTGGCTGTCTGTTAAACCTGAAATGAATAAAATGTCGCAGAAGTTAGTCCTTTTTCCACATACGACTATTTTGGGTTGAGAAATGAAGGGAATTATGTTACAAGTTCCATTAGATTGATAACTTTAGCAGACAGCAGAACTGCGTTTTAAAAAACATAGAAGTGAATGTACTCGAACTCGCGACACCTTATCTACCGTGCGCGATATTTACCATTACGCTACTAGCCGACATGTGTCTAGGACACCTCCAGAAGTCAACAACATTACCACCACAACTTCTTCATTCCACAACGCTGTGGGATAATGCATATGGCCAGGTCAATACTTATGAGAGAGAACTTCAGTCAGTGATTTTAGATAGGGAGAGACAGATTCCATTCTCTTCTGGCTACACCAAGTGAAGAAGATATAATGGAATTGTGGTCTGAAACTCACATTAAAAATTATATTCCTTCTCTACCAAGTAGGCGTTAGGTTGAGCCACAATAAACTCTGCAGCGGCGAATTGTAGAAACTCTATCACCAGTAACCTTTCTTATACTAGCTAATTATTTCTAGAGACGAAAGAAACGCTATGTAGGCTCACAGGACACTTATTCCATCTTTTATCTGAGATTCTGTATGTCGATAAAATTGGTTCTGAACTGGGAACGCAACTGAGACCGCCTTTAACGCGGAATTTGTTCCCTTCGTGACAATACAGCTCGACTACAATTTGTTGTTTGTTCAAAACTGCAGATTCCTCAACATCTCCACATATTGCGCGTGAATGGGTTCGAATCCTGGCCCGGCACTAAAGATTTCATTATGTATTATCAAGATCTATAATGAGAACACCTATCTGCTGGTGGATAATAATTTCGATTTTTAATGTATTTTCATTCGTTGTCAAGACTAACGATGTTTGACGTATTTGACTCCCAGTGAGACACAGAACTATTTGCGAGATCATTTTAAGTTCTAGATGTTATTCCGGTGAAGAAAAATTCGGTAGCTGACGTCTCTTTGCGTGTAGTCAACAACGATATCTGTGGGGCTCTATTCCCAGTCAGCACTGAACTCTTCGTCATATTATTTCTAGTTCAAACATGCTCACATGTCGCTGCTGGTGCAACAAACCCATATGTAACGTTCGTTTTCTCTATAATATAACAGCGATAGGTGCCGGGTTGGAGTCCTCAGAAGGAAAAAATTAATGTTTCGTCTTGTCATTTCAGTTAAAACATCTAGCTACTACCGAGAAAATGCGATATGTCACAGTTGATTGTGCTTCGATATCTATCTTATTAGGTTCTGGGTTCGAATCCCTGTTCAACACAAAGCCTTACCTCACGGCATTTCAAGTAAGTTACTTGTTAAGAAGCAATATTTAACATCTCTCGTACTTCGTTAACAGGGACAATAGGTGCTGGGTAGGAATTCACGTCCGTTAAAAATGTTTGCGCTATGTAATTTAAAGTTGGTATTTGCTAATTTATAGTGTCTAAAATGGAGGTATATCACTCTCTGTATGCCTAATCAGGAATGACTGTTAGTTTCCGTCAATCACGAAATCTTTGTTTAGTCTGTATGACCTGGGTTTGAATTCATATGCAGAAGGAGACGGTTCGTTGTGTCATTTGAAGTTCATACATATTCTCAACTAGCTACTCGTGAATAACTTAAATTTTTAATGTCATTTTGTGTTAAATAATAAGTACGGTATGTTACTTTGAAGAGGAAATCATGAATACGACGAACTTACTACGTGCATTACCTACCTGACGTAATAATGAGAGTGGTAACATTTCAGGTATGTCATTTATTGTAATAAATGTGAGCTTACAAGCGTTAAGGACAGTCTTACCTGTGATAAGATGTTCCCTGATATTTGTAGTATCGTAGTATTACTTTACATCTAGAGTTATTGCGATACAGAGTAGTGTTTTCTAGTGGTGACTTGTTGGAACCATTTTCAATAGTCAAACGACTGTACCAAGGAGTGATTAGAGGATCTGCTAGACAGGTGCGTTATGTGGGTTGCATGCGAATCAGGCGAAATACAATTCAGGTCGTTCCGATACTTTTGAGTTCGACTGTATCGAGCGAAGTGACGCAGTGGCTAGCACATCGGCGTCTTATCGGGGAGGACGACGATTCAAATCCTCGTCCGGCCATCTCATTCAGGTTTTCTATGATTGGCCTAAATCACTACACGCAAATGCCGGGATGGTTCCTTTGAAAACGACAAGGTCGATTTCCATCCCCATCCTTTCGTATTCCGAGCTTGTGCTGTGCCTCAAATGACAGAGCTGTCGAAAGGACCATAAACTTTAATTTTCCTTCCGTCCTTTACAGACGATGTAAGTTTTTCCGAGACTCCAGGACTAATATCACGCTGAAAGCTGCCACTAAAGGTTATTGTAGTATTTGCATGGTATTAGATTACCGAACTCACCTGGCATCTCTCTTCTGCAAGGACACTTCTTCAAAGACCAGGCGAATACGCTCCTTCTCTCTGTAACAGAAAGGTACAAAAATCGAGCTGGAATCAAAAACCTGAATTAATTCCTCAAATACAACTTAAAGAGAAAGTTTCAAGTCTATTTTCACAGCGGTATAAAAAATTCTAAGTAATTTGTAGCCTGTAGGCGCAGCAGTTATCACCTACGAAATTCCGCGTTAATGTACACTCACATGTAATTAACCCAGAAACAAATGCTGAGACGAAGAGTAAAGCTCAGCGTCTTGCGTGATTAAGGTGCTAGCAGTCCTCCTGCTGCTCATCAGTCGCAAGGCGGGAAAGGCGCAAATAAGGCGGGAAGGGAGCAGTGGCAGCGCATTTGTCATCGTCCAGATTTTGTGTGACAGTTTCCGAGGTCGTGCAGGGTCTCTACGTGATTCTGTGTCAAGTGTATGCCGACAGTGCTTCGAGTAAATAGCTGCCACAACATCAACCGAATACATTTGATCATCCGTGTTTCACAGCTACGATACACTGCATTAATGTTCTTGTGAGTACGAGGTGCCACCCAAAATTTTCGAGAATTTTAATATTGTGCCCAAACATCAGACGTACGAGCTTCCGCCGCTAAGTGTCTGTAGTTGTGTTGCTACTGCTAACCTGGCACGTTGTAACATTGTGAAAAGGGCAATGGCGGGCAAAATAGCCATCCTAATGCTTTGGAAGTTTTGTAGCTAAGTTGCAATCGATCTAGGAACTCCAAAATCAGAGTGTGTACAGTCGGGCTATACTCCTAAGTGTCTAATTTTTTATTCCTGTTGGACATAAGGAAAGTATCTAGTGAATAATTGGAAAAATCCGCGAGCCGCCATTGTGCCTAGTGGAGTAGAGCATATCAGCCGCATAGCTAAAGAGCCATAAATAAACTGAGAAAACCAGTTTTAGTTCTGATAACGTATAAGGAGAGAAAAAGAACCTTTTTATTGTAAAAATTACATGTTGAGAGTAAAAAATTTAATTACACAAGACGCACATTTCTGTCGTTAAGACAATATCTAAATTTGAATCTCGCAAGATTATTCAATATTGTCATGTTTCCTTCTTTCTTTTCTCTCACCAAAACCTCTTCATGCTTTGACTGTGTTCCTGTTTCCTTTGTTCTGTCTATGTCTTCAGGGTTTTCTTCCTTTCTTTTACTGCTGATTTCGTGTTCATAATTTTGTTTCTGCAATTGTCTCCTCCATTTATCATTTGGCAACTGATCCGGTCTTCTTCTATTTCTTAATGAGAATTGTTTTTTTGTGACAGAGTTGTGCTTAACATAAAACACCCTCTTTATGAGTGTTTTGTTCATTCTGTATAAGAGTCCATGGAACGTTAGTGTTTCTTGATCATGTCTGTGAGTCTGTCTGTGTGTTCTTATAATTCTTTAGTTCGTCTCTTCATCCATACTCCAACTCTGTTGTTTGCTTCGTAATTTTTTCTGAGGACTATACATCTTATCTTTTCTGTCTCTGTGACGCTTGATGCTCTGATTTTTGTCATTTCGGAAGTGTAGAGTGCTGCTGGTAGTCGAACTGTATCGCAGTGCCTGAGTGTTGAGCCTATTTTAACACGTTTCCTTTATTGTAATTAGTCCGTATGAGTTCGCCGCATTCTGTGTTTGATGCTTTGGTTCAAATGGCTCTAAGCACGATGGGACTTAACATCTGAGGTCATCAGCCCCTAGACTTAGCACTACTTAAATCTAACTAACGTAAAAACATCATACACATCCATGCCCGAGGCAGGATTCGAACCTGCGACCTTAGCAGCAGCGCGGTTCCGGACTGAAGCACCTAGAACCACTCGGCCACAGCGGCCGGCTTGGATGCTTTCTGATCCTTTTATTTGTATGTATTTTCCCAGATACTTGAATTTTTTTCGCTCTGTTAACCTTCCGTACTCCCTGTGCACGCATAGTATTTTCTGTCTTTCTATGTATTGCGTTTTCTCATATGATGTACGTAGATCTGTTTTGGCAGAGACTTTAAGTGAGCATTCAAGAGTTTCTTGTGCTTTTTGCCTACAACTGACAGCACATGTGCAAAAGCTACGAATTTTATGATTGTCCTTTTTGAACTTGTTATTCCTAACTGAATTCCTTTTGCTTTTTCTTCCCATTGGTTGATAATTTTGTCGAAGACCATGTTGAATAAAAGCGACGAGAGACCATCTCCTTGCCTGATTACTGAATGTATCTCGCATGGTTCTAAGTTTTTTCCTATAAATTGTTGTGTCTCTAACTATCTGTTACATAAGGGCTCTGGTTTTCCTGTCTATTCCACATTCCTCTAGCGTGCCAAAGGGAGTCTGCCTGTCTATAGATTCGTAGGTTTTGCTGAAGTCCACTAATACGGCACAGTGTTATTAGGCTTTCTGACCTTCAGGAGTATTCGCCGGTTCAAAATCTGTTCGATACACCTTCTTACCTATCAAAAACCAGCTTGGTACCTACCTTTGTGTCAGCTTGTGACTCTACTCTATTGGGTAATGCCTTTGGGAGAATTTTGTAACTGCCGGTAATAGTAACTGTTCCCGAAAGAACAGCTACCACTGATGACCGTGCAGCTTCTGTAGAATAAATGATAATTAATTGAAACCCTCAACTGCGGACAGGTGTTGTTGATATACCTCGATGGGTACAGCTGAAAATGTGTGCCCCGACCGGGACTCGAAACCGGGATCTTCTGCTTACATGGCAGATGTTCTATCCATCTGAGCCACCGCGGACACAGATGAATAACGCGACTACAGGGACATATCCCTCGCACGCTTCCCGTGAGCCCCACATTCCCATGTGTCCACAATCTACGTACGTAATGTTCGTAATAGATATTTGCCCATCCACTCATTACTCACGCCAACTAAGATGACGATTCCCCTAATGTGTGACCCGGTTGGGGCACGCATCTTCTGCTGTCCCCATCTAGGTATATCAACAACACCTGTCCGCAGCTGAGGGTTTCAATTAATTATCATTTATTCTAGAGATTCTGCACGGTCATCAATGGTAGCTGTTCTTTCGGGAACAATTACTATCTTCATAAATAGTTCAAGGCTACCCGGCCGTCAACCTTCGTCTGTGCGAATGCGCAAAGGATGCCCGCACTCTTACGGGAATCGTCACCTTAGGCGGCGCGAGTAATGAGTGGATGGGCAAACATCTATTAGGAACATTACGTTTGTAGGTTGTGGACAGTTGGGAATGTGGGTCTCACGGGAAGCGTGCAAGGGATAAGTCCCTGCAGTCGTGCTATTCATCTGTGTCCTCGGTGGATCAGATGGAAGAGCGTCTTATATGTAAGCAGGAGATCCCGGGTTCGGGACACGGTTGGGGCACAAGTTTCATCTGCCCCCTTCGAGGTATTTCAACAATACCTATTGGCAGGTGAGGGTTTCAATTAATTATCATTTACCTCAATGTTTATTAGAGTCCGTTTCGTTGACATTTTTGTAGAGAGGGTGAATAAGCTCACAATTCCTTTGGCTTTTTTTTTATAAACCATATTTCTGTAGAAACTTATGAATTCTTTTGTCATGTTTTGGCTTTCTAGTTTCCAGATCTTGGCGATATTGCCACCTTCTCCTATGTCTCGGTTGCTCTTTAGTAGTTTTACAATCTCCACTGCTTCTGTGATTGTTTCGAATCTGGATTTGGTACCGTTTTTATGAAGTGTATTTTTTGGCCTACTCGCTCAAGTCAAGGATAATGACTTGTTTCATAGAATTTTACATAATAAATTTCTTTGTGTGGTCAGACAGTCGCAGGTGAGTTCCGCTGGGATGTTTTGAGGATATTGCGGAAAGATGTTAGACGAAAGTGCCTGAAAGATGGGAGTTGCTACATCATTACAATGCATTTGCATATACTTCAGTGTTTATGACGGAATTTTTGGCAGAGATCAGGATAACTCTCCATGCAGAAAATCCACTAGCCTGAAAATTTTTCAGGAAATGATATATTAAATATAGTACATGTATCTGAGGAGCAGAATAGCTGACGGCTGATGAAGTAGAGAGTGCGTGAAACGCAGACCGGGTATAAGAAGAAAGGCGATTCTGAAAAGGAACGATTTGTTAACAACGAATATAAATTAGATGTTAGGAAGTACGGAAGGGATCCACGAAGTCAGTGGTGATAGTCGAAAGGCTGTGGTTGAGAATGTCGTTCAGTCTAATGCACACAGTGTCTTCTCTCCAATGCAGCAGACCTGCGACATCAGACGTAATTACGACTATTAGTGAAAAAGTAAAATTTTATTAACGCTGGGTATAAAAGAGAATTGTGTGAGCTGAATATCAGTAAATGTTAAGCAACTTTTGCGTCTACTGCGGCTGTTATTTTGGATTACAGTGTATTTTGGACTGCAGTGTTGGAGATATATGTGTCATCCGAGTGGCAAGTGGTGATTACTGTATCACTTCTGGCAAGTGGCGAAATTAACCGTCATTAGTTTTTGAGACGAAGTGGTGTTGAAAAAGAATACTCCTCTCTCTGGTAAAATCCAGCAGTGATTTTGACTACCATGGAATCTAAATCCTTGTCAATATCGTCATCTCTCCCGGTAACACCACTGAATGGAGAATGGGAAAAGACAGGGAAGGTATGTGAGGGAATTCGTGCTTCCAGCCGCGCGGGGCACTCTGGTAATGCAATAGTGACAGCTGAAATTTGTGCCGGACCCGGACTCTAACCAGGAGTTAGCGCTTCGCTTAAGTGGTTGCGTCAACAGCTTCGGCCATCCTAACATGGTCTCTGACTCAACTTTCCAACTTACTGCACGCTGCAACTCAGTGTTCCTCGTCGATTAACCCATATCCGCAAATTAATGATTCCCGTAGCAGTTCGGACAACATTAGTGCATCCACACTAAAACAAAGGTCAAGGAGCTGTCGTGGTCATACATAAATGTACATAAATGACTGGTTTCTGTTCTGTGGAAATGTCCTACGGAACAGAAATGCCTGAAATACACCGACAGGAAAACAAAAATGCAACGGCAAGGAGGTACTTGGTTGGCGTGTCTAAGCATGTAGAAATTTTTTCACCATATCAATTCAAATTTCGTGCCAGTCGCATAAGAGGGAGGAGGAGGAGAAGATTAATGTTTAACGTCCACCGAAAACGAGGTCATTATAGACGGAGCACACACTCGGAGTGTGGAAGGCTGGAGAAGGGAATCAGCCGTGTCCTTTCAAAGAAACCGTCCCGGAATTTTCCATAAGCGATTTAGTCTCAAATGGCTCTGAGCACTATGGGACATAACTTCTGAGGTCATCAGTCCACCAGAACTTAGAACTACTTAAACCTAACTAAGGACATCACACACAGCCATGCCCGAGGCAGGATTCGAACCTGCAACCGTAACGGTCGCGCGGTTCCAGACTGTAGCGCCTAGAACCGCTCGGCCACCCCGGCCGGCGGCGATTTAGGGAAAGAACGGTAAACCTAAAGCATGGTGGCCTGACACGGGTTTGAACCGTCCTCCTCCAGAATGTGAATCCAGTGCGCTAACCGCTGCGCTACACGCTCGGCAATCGCATAAGAATGGTGCAAGTAGCTTCGCGATGAAAATGCAAATCTATTTGGTTTAAATACTCGCTGTAACCGTCGTGAAAGTAATTTGTCTTTGGGACTGGACGTGGTGTGTTGATGTTAGTCAAGAATTCCTTTAAGGCGACGAAGATGCTATTATCAGCATCTCGCTGACTTTGAATGGGGTTGTGAAATTGGAAAATGAGAAGCTAGATATTCCTTCTGCGATACTGGAGAAGAACTTGGCACGAATGCAGCCCCTGTGCATGATGGCTGGCAGCCGTGTCACGAAGAATATGCGCTCGCAAGAGGACCGACGGCGGACGGCCACGTGCCACCACCGAGAGGGAAGACCGTTGTGATCGGCGTATAGCTCTGGTGCGGCGTACTGCATCTGCATAGTGACTCAACCAACTGTTACAAATCGGTTACTTCAATGACAGCTCCGAGCCACAAGCCCTGCAGCGAGCATTCCGCTGATCCGAAACCATCGTTATTTGCGACTTCAGCGGTGTCAAGCGGGAGCTCATTGGAGATCAGGGTGGAGGTCTGTAGAGTTTTCTAATGAAATCTGGTTCTGTCCCAGTCCCAGTGATGGTCATGTGTTGGTTAGGAGGAGGCCAGTTGAATGTCTGCAATCAACCTGTCCGCAACCCAGAGGACTTATCGTCTCGTGTGCGATTTCATGTGATAGCAGGAGCACTCTCGTGGTTATCTCACGTACCCCAACTGTAAATTTGTACGCCAAACTAGTGATAAGGCCTGTTACGCTTACATGCATGTACTGCATTGCAGGGGGTGTTTTACAACAGGATAACGCTCGCCCCAACGCTGCCGTTACAGCGGTTAATATTTGACCAGCATTTCACATTTGCAATGGCTTACCTCGCTCTGACATTAACCTGTGATCTTGCAATTGTAATCACTTAAATATAATCTTTTAAATGTGTTACCTAGACAAATGTATTCCCGAAATTACATTACTCGACGTTAATTATTTTTAAGTATTGCGATTTTTTTAGTGAGTGTTTATACATTACCGTTTCAACGTGTCCTTTCCGAGCCGAATCTCTCTATACGAGCAATAGTTGTGTACTGAATATATAGGGTGGTCAGAAAATGTTTGAAACGCTTGTCGTCATGTTGTAGGGCAGATTGTACTGAGACATATATGTTAAGAAAAAAATGCGATACGTTGCGCCGTTTCCGAGTTATTTAGCATTGAAGTCAGCCAATAAGGTCGTTGCGCGCGCGAATTCAAGTTTCTGCTAACCAAACAAAGCACTCGTTAGGTAACACCGCCCCTGGCAGGCCGCTTGAATGTGAGCGCGTGACGCCCCGATTGGCTACATTCAGTGCTTAATAACTCGGAAACGGTGCAACGTATCGAATTTTTTCTTAACATTTATGTCACGGTGCAACCTGCCCTGCAACACCCTTACGATCGTTTCAGACATTTCCCGACCACTCTGTATATAAGGCAGAGGGGCAAAGGGGGTAAATATTCCCACCATACTCAGTGAATGAGTGTATGGGGCGCTATGAAGTGTCAGCTGTGTATCTGCATTAAGTCGCTGACTGTGATGAGTGGTTGTACAGTGCAGCGTTGGATTTGTGTTATGGATGCAAGAAAGGGACAGGATGAATCCCGGTGTCGGCACGGAGTCTCTTCCATTCAAGAAGCACCACGCAGTCGCTGAGCTTATCGTCTCCGTCCGACGGACGGGTCACCGTAAACAGTCTCTCATGCCCTCACTTCATGGGACATTGCAGACAGGTTTGGTATTAGAAATTAATACAGGACATTGGCGCAAAGATTAGTGATCAGAGATTTTACACAACTACCTCTCCTGGCGGTGACGATTCGATCCGTCTTATCTCAGATTCGAGCGCCATAGCACAGGCGTGGGTTAGCGACGTCGGCTACGGAGGCATATGAAAAAGCCGCCGTTTGAAGATCGCAGTAAAGAGGTGGTGATGTTTAGATAGGCAAGAAGATGAAAATGACTGAAGAATCTCACTGAAAATAAAAACACAGAATACATGGTGGAAAAATGTGGACAGACAGAATATACGGCAGTAGTAATGAGAATACGGCATACCGCTAGTGAAGGAAATTGAGAGTTCAAAGACATTATTTCGCTGCTCCTTTCGCTGACAAGTTTTTGCGAGAGGCATTTATAGACCGCAAACTTTAATCTTGATAGCGTTTGGAAGATATTTTGACAAATCACGAATATAATGTAGGAACCAAAGAACCGGACAGATTACAGGTGCTGGAGGAAGTTCCCGAGCCCTTCACAGTTAAGAATGGGCTGACACAGGGCGATCATGTGTTGGCAGTACTTTTCAACACTACGCTGGAAGAAATGAGACCTGCAATAGGCCGTAATAGGACGTTGGGGGTGGCTGAAAGGGAGACGATACTTGCATTTGCAGATGATTTAGTGACTGTGCGTGAAACTCTAAATGACGTGGCAGGACATACATGGCTTGCGATACAAACCATCCTGGAGGCCCTTAGAAACAATAGGGCTACGGGCGGTAGAGGCATTAATGCAGACCGGCGTTATTGCTGTACGAAGGAGGGTGGCGAGGCGAGGCAGGGGGCAGTGGAAATAGATCTGAGTCAACCTGTGGCAGAATTATGGTCAACTGACGGGATATCCACAGAACAGACAAACGCAGCAGTTGTATGTCTGATTTTTAAAATAGGGCGAAGTCACCCAAGTGTACAGTTACCGAAGTCCTGGGGATAAACTACACAGTTTACACCAGTCGACTAAAGTCACTGCTCGGAGAGCTTGTACACACATACCAATGTGGATTTACCTCGGGACTCTCAACCGCCGACCACACCTTCACATTAAGTCAAATGATGGACAACTTTTATGAATTCGAAAATGACCTACACCTTACGTTCATTAACTTCTGGCAGGCTTACGACAGCATTAACTGCCCAGCCCTCTGGAAGGTAATTCAAGAGTTCAGCATACTAACAATAGCAGTTTATTACAGCAGGTCAAGTCGCCAAGTCCGCTTTGCAGATCAACTGCTGGCCCCCTATACAGTTACGAATGGGCTGAGACAGAGCGATCCTGTGACGTAATTTCTGTTCAGAATTGCGCTGGAAAATGTGACGTGTTGGAGACCGTTGGAAGTGAGACGATCTTTACATATGCAGATGATGTAGTGATTGTGGCCGAAACTATGAATGAGGTGACAGGACATACATCACGATTCATGCTAGAAGCGAGCCAGTAGGGTTACTGATCAACGATGAGAAAACAAAATATATGGTAGTCTCTCGCCGACAAAATGTTATGAATGTCATCCGTATAGACGGTCATAACTTTGAAAGAGTCGAAACATTCATGTATCTGGGGTCAATAGTATCGACTAAAAGTGATATGTATAGAGCGAATGTATTTCGTTAAAGAATAATAAATGTGAACCGGGTGTACTACAGGTTAAAGCACCTATACATGTCACGCATTGTGTCCCAAGAAAACATTATGCAGCTGTAGTAGTTATTTCGTAAGTTTGTGAGACATTGGCAGATATAAAGACAAAGGACGAGCGCATCCGTGCATTTGAGAGAAAGAGTTTAAGGAAACCTTATGGTCCGGTATACAGTACATGAACTGGAAAAGTGGAAAGAAGGCAGTTTAAGAAAGCTGATATTGGGGCAGTGATTGCAAGAAAAAGACTAAAGTGGGCGGGACATGTTCTCCGAGCAGAGGGTGCTGTCCGTAACAAAGTATTGGTACATAAGCCAACCGGTAGATGTCTAACAGGTCGTCTATGAACGGGGTCGAAAGATAGAACTTCAGTGACCCTGGAAGAAGCAAATGCGACAGAAAACACTGAGGATGGCAGAGACAGAAGTAAATGGGCAGACTATGTAATCAACGTGATGTCACAATTTTCTTTGGCCATGATTTGTTGACTGGGTGCGTTGATCGTTTCATTTTTTTTTGCGTATGTGTGTTTGTATATTTCTGGTCTTCTGCCAAGAGTGTAAACGGCCTGTTAATGCTTAATAAGTGGAAAATATGCAGCTTTTTTACGATGATGGTAGTCTTCCGTTTCTCAACTTCCAGTTTCCCGGCGGTTCAATCTTCTCTTTGAAGGTCCCTTGAATTCACTGCAAATGGTTCAAATGGCTCTGAACACTACGAGACTGAAAATCTGATGTCATCAGTCCCGTAGAACTTAGAACCACTTAAACCTAACTAACCTAAGGACAGCACACACAGCCATGCCCGAGGCAGAATTCGAACCTGCGACCATAGCGGTCGCGCGGTTCCAGACTGAATCGCCTAGAACCGCTCGACCTCAACAGCCGGCAATTCATTGCATCTTGCATCCATCTTCTGGGTGGTGTTCCACATTTCCGTCGTTCAGCTCGTGTCAATTCATAGACACTTTTCGACCATCGGTTATCATCCATTGATTGGAGGTTGTCATACAAAGTTTTGCCATCTAGGTTACCTTAAATATCGTTTTTCCTTCTATGGTTTGCCAAAGTCTATCATTCCCAATGTGTTTTAGTCTGGAGAGGCAAACGCTTCCTCACCAAAAATCAGTCTTAAGGGACATCAGATTTTCTTTTTATTTTTGTTTTTCCTTCTTCCATTTTGACTGTTTTTCTTATTTCAGCTACCAGTCTCGAAAAATGTAAAGGGAATATTATAAGTCTATTCTGAAGGGGTTTTTCAGGAGTGTAGCCTTGTACCAAAGTGAAATGCGGACGATAAATTGATCAGACAAGAAGGTAATAGAAGCATTTCAAATATGATGGTTCAGAAGGATGCTGAAGATGAAGTTGATTGCATAACTAATTTAGACGTACTGTATCAAATGGGGAATAGGGAAATTTCTGACACAATTTGACGTAAAGAAGGGAATGGTGGTTAGGATACACACTGAGGCATCAACGAATCTTCAATCTGTGTAAAAGACAATGAAGATACCCCAAGGAATGTCTGCATGAAGTGGGTTTAATGCGTGAGATTGTATTAGTTATGCACCGAAGAGTAGATCGTACTTGGTAGTCTAGTGTGCACAGCTGCTAGAAACAAGTTTTCGGAACAAGACCTCAACAGAAAGTTCGAGTTTAAGTTTTCGCGGCGTAATGATAAGTCAATGAAGTTTCAACATTGCATACGCGTGAGATCGACATCTTGCCTCGACGTTTCAGCTCTCAATCATTTATCCATCGTCAGGGCAGTGTTTTACACTAATTGGTTGTCAGCCGAAATATCGTGGCAAGATGTCTGCGACAGGCAGTGCCATAAACCGGTTGGAATAGCAGCTTAACAAGCGAGACTGACCTGGCGCGGAAGTAGTACTTGCAAGTGGTGTTGCTGGGGTAGCTGGAGGGGTATCGCGGCGAGAAGAAGCGGCCGTTGCGCGGGCCGTCTCCGCTGGAGAACAGCTGGTCACACTCCGTGCCCAGCACACGGCGCCCGTCGGACCGGAACGAACCTGGTGAACAGACACACATAAAGGTCAGAACACAGGCAACAAATGTGCACTGTCTTAATTAATTCAAAGGCTGAGGCTATCCCTGTATGGCAGCATTTTGTGGCTAGTTAACGTGTTGCAATACCCTTTACTTATTAGTATAATCAGAAAACTTCTTGGGTCAGCGATTTTGACGACTGCATGCTATGGGTAAGGGAGCTGAGCTTACTTACTTTGGCCACAGTATAAGAAAAGAATCACTCAGGTGTCATAAAAGTACGGCCACTACCTACAGCTTACTGATTGCCGCCCTCCTAAGAGGTGCTTACTTTTCATTCCTGCCAATCTCTGTGAACGTAGATAAGATGTGATTTAAATTTAAAAAACATATCGATGGGGTTAGAGAGATATATACCAAATAAATTCATAAGAGATGGTGGCGATGCCTCCATGGTACGCAAAGCAGGTCAAAAAAATCTTTTTTGAACTCATTCCGGGGCTGGTGCAGCAATCAGTATGTGTGATATGAAGAAAGAAACAGTCTTTGTTGTAGTGTTAAAATTTTTTATTACTTCCCAATGACGCATTTCGTCTTTATTTAGGCATTTTCGGATTAACTCATATTTGGTAGCGACGGGTGCATGAATAACGCGCATAAATATATCCCCGCTGGTAACTGTCCTTGTCAAAGCTTTGAAAACCATTGCGCGGTGTCCCTATTACGCACATGACGCGGTCCAATGCAAACCAAACGTTATCAGGTAGATAGGGTATCTCATTTTAATCTGTACCATCTGATATCCCTGCAGCAGCAGAATTCTGCAAAAAAAGTCTTGTAAAAGTCTTCAGGTTTGAAGGGGGTCATGCAATGTTTACCTCGAAATGACATTGAACCCTGTTTTCAAAGTAAAACCAAGGCCAAGTTCATTTTTGCAAATGGTAACCCCTATTTTTTATTCCATATTCGTATTCTACGTGAAAAAACGCATTCTTCGTAGGGAACATTGTTTTTTCTTTCGAAAAACCAATGGTTTGTCGCCAGAGTTCACTTCATTGTAAATATCCCAGGTTACCGGTATCTCGAGAACCAAGCGCGATCAGGAAAAATTTTCAATGAAAGTCTTGTATGGTTTCTGAATTCTGTCCGCTGGTGAAATTGTCGTGAACGTGAAATGGCCTTGAAATTCTTCAGTAAGGAGTAACCTGAAAGGAAATACCGTCGGCATTAGCAAAACCTAATGTGCACCAATTGGAGGGTGCCGAATTAGAGACCAGAATTGTGCGCGTCCCGGCAGAATCAGAGAAGAGAAGGGTGGAGCTTTGAAGCTAACTAATAAGCATCATTGTCGGGGAATTTGAAATCGTGACAGGGGTTCCAGAGAAATTTTACCTTTGGAGATTGAAAGTTTCTCGGCTGTGCTCACATAGAATGATTATTGAGCGGCGTGACTCTCAAATTTTTCTCTTACGGACTTGAAAAAAAGTGTGTTAAGAGATTTAGAAAAATTCCACCTCGTCGAACTCTGATGAATTTCGCCTCGTGGGACACACAATAATATTGTCTCTAATGAGTTCCTGTGAAGTGAAATTTTTCAAAATCCGTACAAGCAAAATTATTCTCAACACGAATGTTAGGAGCTCATAAGAGAGAAATTTATCTGAGTCACCTTGTCTCGCAATCGACTTTCTCGGGCCAGTCTTTCGTTTCTACCTTCTCTCCGTATTAGAAAAGGATTGATTTCCAAGGCGTATTTCACTATTTTTTTATTTACGTCAATATCGAGATACGTAAAGATGCCCTCTTGAAAGACAGACATCCGTTAGACAATAAGTTATTTTCTGAAAGAGCACACTTGAATACTGCATGTTTTGGCTTCACTTTGTGGCGTAAACAACAGTGTGCTTGTGTAAACAAACATGTCGCTTACACTGTAATAAGTCAGTTGTCCTGCAACACGCTTGGCAGATGTTTCGTGGAAAGAAAAACCTAAGAAAATCAAAAATAGTAAAAGTGATCAGTACAATTTATTTTTCGACTCTGATACGTCCGAAGATATAAGTTTGAAGTTCTCTAACGCTATAGATACAGCAATAAGGAATAGCACAGTAGGCAGTATAGTTGAAGAGGAATGGACATCTCTAAAAAGGGCCTTCACAGAAGTTGGGAAGGAAAACGTAGGTACAAAGAAGGTAGCTGCGAAGAAACCATGGGTAACAGAAGAAATACTTCAGTTGGTTGATGAAAGGAGGAAGTACAAACATGTTCCGGGAAAATCAGGAATACAGAAATACAAGTCGCTGAGGAATGAAATAAATAGGAAGTGCAGGGAAGCTAAGACGAAATGGCTGCAGGAAAAATGTGAAGACATCGAAAAAGATATGATTGTCGGAAGGACAGACTCAGCATACAGCAAAGTCTAAACAACCTTTGGTGACATTAAAAGCAACGGTGGTAACATTAAGAGTGCAACGGGAATTCCACTGTTAAATGCAGAGGAGAGAGCAGATGGGTGGAAAGAATACATCGAAAGCCTCTATGAGGGTGAAGATTTGTCTGATGTGATGGAAGAAGAAACAGGAGTCGATTTAGAAGAGATAGGGGATCCAGCATTAGAAACGGAATTTAAAAGAGCTTTGGAGGACTTACGGTCAAATAAGGCAGAAGGGATAGATAACATTCCACCAGAATTTCTAAAATCATTCGGGGAAGTGGCAACAAAACGACTATTCACGTTGGTGTGTAGAATATATGAGTCTGGCGACATACCATCTGACTTTCGGAAAAGCATCATCCACACAATTCCGAAGACGGCAAGAGCTGACAAGTGCGAGAATTATCGCACAATCAGCTGAACAGCTCATGCATCGTAGCTGCTTACAAGAATAATATACAGAAGAATGGAAAAGAAAATTGAGAATGCGCTAGGTGACGATCAGTTTGGCTTTAGGAAAAGTAAAGGGACGAGAGAGGCAATTCTGACGTTACGGCTAATAATGGAAGCAAGGCTAAAGAAAAATCAAGACACTTTCATAGGATTTGTCGACCTGGAAAAAGCGTTCGACAATATAAAATGGTGCAAGCTGTTCGAGATTCTGAAAAAAGTAGGGGTAAGCTATAGGGAGAGACGGGTCATATACAATATGTACAACAACCAAGAGGGAATAATAAGAGTGGACGATCAAGAACGAAGTGCTCGTATTAAGAAGGGTGTAAGACAAGGCTGTAGCCTTTCGCCCCTACTCTTCAATCTGTACATCGAGGAAGCAATGATGGAAATAAAAGAAAGGTTCAGGAGTGGAATTAAAATACAAGGTGACAAGATATCAATGATACGATTCGCTGATGACATTGCTATCCTGAGTGAAAGTGAAGAAGAATTAAATGATCTGCTGAACGGAATGAACAGTCTAATGAGTACACAGTATGGTTTGAGAGTAAATCGGAGAAAGACGAAGGTAAAGAGAAGTAGTAGAAATGAGAACAGCGAGAAACTTAACATCAGGATTGATAGTCACGAAGTCAATGAAGTTAAGGAATTCTGCTTCCTAGGCAGTAAAATAACCAATGACGGACGGAGCAAGGAGGACATCAAAAGCAGACTCGCTATGGCAAAAAAGGCATTGAGGAAGAAATTTCTGAGGATGTACGTCTGGAGTACAGCATTGTATGGTAGTGAAACATGTACTGTGGGAAAACCGGAAGAGAAGAGAATCGAAGCATTTGAGATGTGGTGCTATAGACGAATGTTGAAAATTAGGTGGACTGATAATGTAAGGAATGAGGAGGTTCTACGCAGAATCGGAGAGGAAAGGAATATGTGGAAAACACTGATAAGGAGAAGGGACGGGATGATAGGACATATGCTAAGACGTGAGGGAATGACTTCCATGGTACTAGAGGGAGCTGTAGAGGGCAAAAACTGTGGAGGAAGTCAGAGATTGGAATACGTCAAGCAAATAATTGAGGACGTAGGTTGCAAGTGCTACTCTGAGATGAAGAGGTTAGCAGAGGAAAGGAATTCGTGGTGGGTCGCATCAAACCAGTCAGTAGACTGATGACTGAAAAAAAAAAATGTCCGAAATGGCTGATTATACGCCCTTAGAAATAATGAGAATGATAAAAACTGTTGGCGAGAGTCGCGAGTGTTATGCAGCCGCGCAAAAATTGTATTCCCAAAGGTATGCCAATTCCCGTCATCCCAAGAAGGTTAGAATTAGGTCTCTGGTAAGACGAGCTGAAAGAGGGATCTAGAAAAGGCAGAGACGAAAGACGGGCCCGAGAGAGGCGGTTGTGCCGGGAGTTTGTGTTATCGTCGCTGAAGATCCACACCTTTCGACTCATCAGATTCAGCGAATGCATGGCGTGCCTCGATCAACGGTATCTCTTATTTTATGATGCGTTAAATGCCATTCATATCGCTTACATATCACCCAAGCAATTGAGTCTGAGGATACTGAGAGACCCGTGGCATTTTGTCGATGGGCCGATACGCAAATACGTCGTGGTCCCTTTTTTTTTCGTACGCACTTTCTCTTTACAGACGAGGCAAACTTCGACAACATGGGATGACACTATCTCCATAACGCACGCTACTGGGCGGAAGCAAATCCTCGCTGGCAGTGAGATCACCGAACACACGGTGGTCAATGTCTGGGAGGGCATAGTTTACGATTACGTGATACGTTCTCTTTTTTATGGCGAAACGTTGAACAGATTGCGCTATCTTCACTCGAAAATAGCACGTATGTGGTTTCTACGTGACGGCGCCCCTGCACATCAGGCCTTACCTGTCAGAAGGTACCTTAATGCAAATTACCCGAATCGATGGATTGGTATCGGTAGTGCAGTTCGTGAATTCCCGTCAAGATCACCAGACATAACACCATTGGACTTCTTCTTATGGGGAGCTGTGAAGCAGAAGGTGCACTCCACTCTCCCGACGACGCCAGAAACTGTGAGAGAAAGGATCGTGGCGGCTTTTCAGGCAATCACCCATCAGACATTGAATGATGTCGAGATCAGTTTCCGACAGAGGGTGCAAATGTGCATTTGGCAAAATGGGCAGTTGATCGACGATCTGAGATCCAAAATTTTCAGTGAGAACCATTTTAATCAGCCCTTTTCTGGGCTGACGATGTGCGAAGTCCGCTGGGCAACCTCCACGCGGTGCACATTGGGTTCCGAATGCCCACGGCATTTACTTTCAGGTTAATTCCTACTGAAGAATTTCATTTCAAGTTTACGAAAATTTCACCATTGGACGGAGTTCAGAAACCATACAATATTTTCATTGAAAATTTTTCCCGATCTCGCTTCTTTCTCGAGATACTGGTAACCTGGGAAAGTTTCAATGAAATGTCTCCTGGCGGCAAATCTTTGGTTTTTCGAAAAATAATGTTCCCTACAAACAATGCTTTTTTTCACGTAGAATACGGATGTGGAATAAAAAGAAGGGAGTTACATTCGCAAAAATGAACTTGGCCTTCGTTTGACCTTGAAAACAGGGTTCAAGGTCATTTCGAGGTAACCATTCCGTGACTCCCTTCAAACCTTACAACTTGTACTGGAGCCTTTTTTTTTTATTTTGCAGAATTGTGCGGCTACAGAGATACCGGCCGGCATGGATTAAAATGGAGCACCCTCTATAGTATACCAGTGCTACCAACTGTTGAAGAGTTACGAAGGTGGAGGCATTACTTTTCAGTCAACCTTCGTGAGTCTATAGCATGCTGGAAGTCTAGTGCTTTTTCTGGCTGCACACATCACACAAATCTGTGCAGTCAGAATATGCATTACACCTCCGGTATGTTACAGATATATTTACGGTATACTTGATACCGTTTGGTTTGCACTGCATTGCGTCACATACCGTAATAACGACACAGCGCAGCGTTTTTGAAGGCTTTGACAAGGTACAATTACCCGCTAGGACATTTTTATGCGTGGTATCTAATGTACCCATCGCTACCAAATACCAGCCAATTCGAAAATGCGTAAATATTGGTGAACCGCATGATTGGGAAGTAACGAAAACATTTTAACACTGTAATCAAGACTGACATTGCTCTTTCTTCATACCACACTGTTACAGAAGCAACGAAAAGAAAATGCCAAATTCAAAATAAAGTATAATTCCCCAACGTTATCGAAGTTTTACAGGAGCTCGAGAATCAGCGCGATCTTCGGTATGAGATGCTTTTAACATATTCCGCAACGACAGAAAACCCAAAGATATTCTAGCCCATTGTTACGTAGACTAGCGGCAATACGCAGTCAATACCTTCACAGCGCGTTAGCAGTAGTAATGTTACTCATGACAGTGTCACTAGACGAGAGTTACTAAGCATAGTTGTCTGAAATTTCTTCAGCAAAGAAGACGAAGTAAATATTCCAGCATTCAAATCAAGAACAAATGTCAATATAACTTATACCCAGGTAACCTCGCTGCAGGGAAGCAGCTTAAATCACTTTTAACTAAATTGCGTGCCTACGGAGTGTAGCCTCGATTGTGCGAATATAGTCGGCCGGGATGGCCGAGAGGTTCTAGGCACTTCAGTTTGGAACCGCGCGACCGCTACGGTCGCCGGTTCGAATCCTGCCTCTGTCATTGATGTGTGTGATGTCCTTAGGTTAGTTAGGCTTAAGCAGTTTTACGTTCTAGGGGACTGATGACCTCAGATGTTAAGTCCCATAGTGCTCAGAGCCATTCGAACCATTTTTTTGTGCGAATATATTCGGAATTTCCTGTCAGAAAGGTGATAATTTTTAGTAACTGACGGAAAATAATTGAGTAAATAATATGTGGCGTTCCCCGTGAAAGTGTTTTGGGCCTCTGCTGTTCCTGATCTATATAAAGGGTTTACCAACCTCTCAGATTATTTGCAGATGATGTTGTCATCTACCATCTTTTAAAGTCATCGGATGATCAAAACCAATCACAAAAGACTTAGACAAAATATCTGTATGTTTAGAGAAGTGATAATTGACAGACTCAAAAATAACGAAAAATGTGACTTCATCCTCGTGTGTTCTAAAAGGAGTACGTTAAATTTCGGTAGCACAATTTGTCACACACATCTAAAAGCGTAATATTAAAATAATTATTTAGGTATTACATTTACGACTAACAAACTGAAACGACCACACAGATGATGATGTAGGAAAAACGAACCAAAGACTGCTATTAATTGACAGAACATTTAGAAAATTCAACAAATCTACTAAAGACACTGCCTAAAATAAGCTTGTCTGTCCCCTTCTTGGCGGATTGGGATCCGCATCAGATAGGATTAACAGAGGATGACGAAAAGGTTCAAAAATAGGCAGCTTGTTTTATATTATCGCGAAATAGGGGACAGAATGTCACGGATACGATACGGGAATTTGTGTGTCAATCATTAGAACAAAGGCGATGTTAGTTGCTGCAAGATCTTCTCATGTTATTTCCATTACCAACTTTCTTCTCTGAATCCGAAAATATTTTGTTGGCACCCATCTACGTTGGGAGAAATGATCTTCATAAAAAAATAAGACAAATCAAAGCTCGCACGGAAAGATTTAAATGTCAGTTTCCTCCGAGCGCTGTTCGATACTGGAAGAGGAGGTAAAAAGCTCGCACGTGATTCGATGATCCCTCTGCCAGTCACTTAAACGTGAATTGCAGAATAAATATGTAGATATAGATGTCTATTTAAGTGTAGGTGGTGGCGATGCGACTACGTGCGCAGTAAAGAAGGTATATAACCGAAGCACAGATATAAGAGAATCATACTAGCGAGCCTACGGGCCGCAAATCGGAAACACACTGTCGTGAGTAACTGTGACAGAAGGCGGACATTTATGTCGCGGCAACTGGTGAGGATCGCGGCAGCTGGTGAGGAGCGCCTCGGAACCGGTGAAGCTACTGTCTTGAGAATCCATAGGGAAGGAGTTAACAGTATGATGAAACCACGAATAGACGAAAAGTGGAGCTCGGAGGCCTGCCCAATCTGTAAAGTAGAATAGGTGGCGACCTGTTGCTTGTCTGACGAGGGAACAGAGTTGACCCATGCACAAGTGTTTCGGAGGACACCGCTCAGAGCACAGCGCTGAATGTGATGCTCCGCTGCAGACGTCCCGTGTGAGTTCCCATATTGACCCAACTACATGGTTATCTACCACCGCAAAGGACCAGGTATCGTATACACTGAAGTTTCTACCGGGGTGTGGAGAGGAAGCTAGTAAAATCACGTTGATATTCTGGCCACCAAATTCGCCTCGTCTGTAGCCGATGGAATATATCCAGGACGCTATCGACCACCAGCTCGACGCGCATAAGTAGTCGGGGCACAATTAACGAGAATTTTGAGACCATTGAGTCAAGATCTGTTTCCCCTACTTCCAGAAACGTACCGAGGATTTGTCGAATCTATGTCACGCAGGGTCGATACTGTATGGTGTTCAATGTCGGATAAACTCTATATCAGGCACGTCGTAATCATGTTTTGGCTCTTCAATGTGTTCAATAAAAGTTCCGAAAACAGTATTTTAATTGCACGCTATAAGGGTTTCGATGATAGTATAGCCTGATGATGGTATTTGATAACGAAACCGGCAGGGAGTTGACCTAATCTGGAAGTATTGGAGAGTCTTAGGGACAGCCTTTTCATAGTACACTCGATGCCATCGTGGTGTCATGTCTGCGTGATACAGAAGGAGCACGGTATGTCTCACAAACTGTTAACGACACAGAGGGCTAATACCTCCCAGGGTAAGCAGACCTTTCCTGACAAGTTTAAAACAGCTTCCTTGGAGGGCGGATCGGGTAGAACGTAAGGCACCCTCTATTGCCCTTGGAGTGGGAAACCACTCCTGAAGGTGGATGAGCCTGAAAAGGTCAAAGACGTTGGATACAGAAGTCATGGGGAAACAATCATGGTAAAGATCCATGTTGTATCCCTAATCTCACTGGTCCTTGTTCTCAGTTATGGTTGTTCCTGGTAAGAAATATTCCACTATTGAATTAAACCAAGATAAGAAGAGGAGAAAGGAAACACCACTACTGAGGATTCATATATGCAATGTGAAGACGATGAATAATAACGGATGATTATATGTAGTCTTTGCACCTACACCTACAGAATACGGATTGAGAGTAAATCGGAGAAATAAGAAAGTAATAAGAAGTAGCAAAAATGAAAACAACGAGAAACTTAACATCACGATTGATGGCCACAAATTAGAAGAGGTTAAGGAATTCTACTACCAATGACGGACGGAGCAAGGAGGACATCAAAAGCAGCCTAGAAATAGCAAAGAGGGCGTTCCTTGCCAAGAGAAGTCTACTAGTATCAAACATAGGCCTGCTGAGGAAAAAATTTCTGAGAATGAGCGTGTGGAATACAGCATTGTATGGTAGTGACACATAGACTATGGACAAACCGGAACATTTGAGAATTGGTGCTACAGATAAATGTTGAAAATTAGGTGGACTGATAAAGTAAGGAACGATGTGGTTCTGTGCAGAATCGGAAAGGAATATGTGGGAAACACGGACAAAGAGAAGGGACATCCGTTAAGATATCAGGGAATGACTTCCATGGTATTAGAGGGAGCTGTAGAGGGCAAAAACTTAAAGGAAGAGAGAGAATGGAATACATCCAGCAAATAGTTGAGGATGTAGGTTTCACGTGCTATTCAGATGAAGTGGAGTCTCTCAATAAGATGCGGTCGGGATCCCTGTTGATCAAAACTTTTTCTGTAATCCGGCCCATAGCTCTTCGTGGACTTCGTCTTCTTGGTGACGTCCTTGTGTCAATTAAACCTCACCAGTCTTTGAATATGTTCCAGGGAATCGTTTTTCGTAGGCACTTCATTTATCAAACTGATCAACTTCGGGCCAATCTGGAACGACGGTGCAGTCATTTTAGTCAGCGTACGCAGAAAGGTTGTAAGGACAACTGTGCTGATACTGGGGCCGTTATCCTGGATTTCGAGAGCGATAACCTCCCAGAGAAGGTCAAAATTATTAGTTATCAGTGTGATGTGAAGTGGTACCATAAGTTCCCAGCGCCACACACTGTAAAATGGTTTGAAGACTACAGATACTGAATTTATTGCAGACGAATTTACTCATCATACAACTAATAGATTTTTCGTCGTCGTGATTGGTTAATAATAAGAACAACCATGATGAATACAGTACAAATTAATGAACCATCGATGTTTCTCGAAAGTGGTTTCCAATTTAAGTTTGATAAAGTCCTGTCAGGTTGGATGGCTGGAGAGAGCGTGGAAGTGGCAAGTACCGTAATAACTAACCACCAGCGTGAATTTCCAGCTTTTATTTCATACACCACTTGTTGACACTCTGAAAGTAATACGCTAAATCATATCTGATTTTATTACTGGATACTGAGCAAGTATCTCCCGAAACAATTATTGGGAAAGCAAAAAAAAATACCTTTTACTATTATGACTTTCTCTTCCTACATTTAATAATGGAAATTGCATTTAAAATATATCCCTTAAGGAAAGAGAAAATATCGTAATGTTAGGAATCATTATTCTGAGGTCGTAGATATATTTTACTACTACGAAAAATTATCTCTGGATTGGATATTAAATATTTTTCCTTCTGATTCAAAATAAATTGAAAATTCTTTTAACTCTGAAAGCCAAAGTTAATGCAAGCTTCTACTGGTGTAGTTTTATGTGAAGATAAATTTGCAACAATCAAAGGTAACCGTGTTGTGTTAACTGAAAATGGGACTTTGTAAGTAACTTTGAAAGGCAGGTTGTGCACAATGTGTAGCGCGAGAAATGAAACAAAACTTATTTTAAGCTGCTTTTGGAAATTGAAATACTACACAAGCTCCCACCCGTACAAAGCATTGGCCACATTTACGTAAATGTTAAAGAGAGGGAAAGATTTCCATTTCACAGAAAGAACAAATTTTTAAAATTCAACACTGGTAGTTATTATTTAAAGGTAATTAAACTTACATGAATATGCTACAAGCCTGTATAATCGCATGGCATACAGAGCCACGAGCGCAAGACAAGATACGAGCTAAGCAACAAGATAAAAACGCCAAATGATCAGAGCGAGGTAACATGGCGCCTTTTTTTTATATTGAAGTTCATGGAGTCTTTATATGCCACTGAGAAGTCCAAACTTTCAATCCACTACTTGTTATTTGTTAAGGGTATTCCACTGTATTAATTTTTACCACTAATTAGAAGCGTCTCAGTAGAAGTCATGTGACAGCGCTTTGGCATTAGCAAGTTCTATGCAGGCTGTGGTTCTCTCTAGGGTGCACGTCTCTTTGACGTGTTTGTTACCTGAAGTGCGTACAGTTTCGAGACGAGTTACACTGACAAGGAGTCCGCGCCTTCTCCTCGTTATCGACCTCGTCCAAATTTATAGTATATACAGGGCTTGGTCCGAAATGAAAGTGACCGAAGACCATATGCTTCGAAAAAAACAGCGTTGTTGGCATGGGACGGTCGAGGCATGAGCCATTTATCTTGGCGTAATTTTCAGACTGCTGTTGGAACAGCGGGAAGAGTTCAGACTGGCAACCTGAGGGTCGTGACGTCAGATACCTAGGCGGAAACTTTTCTTTTTATGTTGAAGTTTTACGGCAGTTGGATTGCAAATAAAGTGAAATAATTCTCAATATATTGCGTTTATTAATATCTTCACATAGGGCATGAAAAGGAAAGGCAAAAGAAAATCTGGGGTTTCAAATAATTTTCAAGAACGGATTGTTCTTACAGTGGCCACAAGGATTCGGCAAGTAAATTTCCAAGAACGGATTTTACAAGGAGTATTCAAATTAGAAGGTGCGAAAACTCGTGAAGTAAATAGATTGAAATGCGCATATACAGGATAACGTAGTGAGACATCTAAGCACTCGAATGCAGTGACGTCACCTGTCCGTGTGCTGCGCCCTTAGCCGGCTAGGTGATGCTCACAGACGATCGCAGTCCGGTACTCATCAGATTCCTCGAGCACAGAAAAACCATTAAAATCTGCACTGTAAGATACCTCATAACCTATCATCAAGAGCAAAGAGCCTGGGTTGCTCACAGAGGGAGTGATTCTGCTCCCGGATATAGCGCGTTCACACGTCTACTACGTAACACAAAGCGTAATGGCCAAGTTCAACTGGGAGAAGCTTGAGAATTCACCCTAAACCCCGGACATGTCACCCGGAGACTTCAGTGTGTTTTGTCCGTTGAAATAACATCTCGAAGGGAAGCCCTTCGACTTGGACGGTTAACTGAAGGACACAGTGGAGGGCTGGCGAGGGTCACACCCACAAAAATTCTGGGAATAGGGAATCCTCCAGCTCATGAAGCAGTGGAGTAGTTGTGCTCACGCCTCTAAATATTAAATAAAAAAAAGACTTCAATTTTACCCGCAATGTTGTTTCGTATTTTTCTTTTGAACACACCTCATAATTGAAGCATACGGGAATTCGCATTCGCCGGCCGCGGTGGCCGAGCGGTTCTAGGCGCTTCAGATCGGAACCGCGCGACTACTGCGGTCGCAGGTTTGAATCCTGCCTCGGGCAAGGATGTGTGTGATGTCCTTAGGTTAGTTAGGTTTAAGTAGTTCTAAGTTCTAGGGGACTGATGACCTCAGATGTTAAGTCCTATAGTGCTCAGAGCCATTTGAACCAATTCGTATTCCGCTAGTTTCATTTTAACCTTCGAGCATGTCCCGGCAGCTGCACGCAAACAGTACATAACCTTGTATTGACGATAAATATATCGCCAGCACTAGTAAATCATCAATATTTAAAAAGAATTTCTCACGTACGTCTTACAATCTCTTCCTGGAAATTGATTTGCAACCGGAAATTTCCTTTGCCCCTGCTTTTCATGCCTTTATACAAAATATTAATAAATACACTTAATTCAGCATTACCTCGGATCATTTTCTGTATAAGGAGCGTAGACTGGGAACTATGCTAACATCGACTGGTCTTGTCCGGTTCGACCTGCGCCAAAAAATATATGTGGGAATTCCTAAGGGACCAATCTGCTTAGGTCATCGGTCCCTAGACGTACACAATACTTAAACTAACTTCGGCAAGGAACAATACACACACACTCATGCCCGAGGGAGGACTCGTACCGCCGACAGGAGGGGCCACGCAATCCATGACATAACGCCTCGAACCACGCGGCCACTCCGTGCGGCGACCTGCGCCAAAATTTCTATTCTTCTCTGAACTCCTGCCCATATGTAACTTCCACTTCTGTCACTTTCATTTCTGTCCATGCTCTACATACAGCATAAATGTGGATGAAATCTATGGTGACGAGTAGGCCCGGTCTCCTTGTGAGTAGTTGTTTTCAGAAGTCAGCTCATAGATCTTTTTGTCTTACCAGCCACAGCCGACGATCCATACGAAGAGAGCATCTGCAGATGCGCTTCATACAAATTGTTCAGAGGCACCGTCGGGGAAGTAGCATCGCTATTTAGTGTTGGGGAGCCAGGAGGTCGCTATCCACCGTTGCTGAGTGAACCGAAGATTTCAGTCGCCGCTTACAAACCAATTACCATCGTAGTGGATACACATTAGCGTTCGCGGTGAGCTACATGGCTCACCGCTATCGATTGAGACACGCCTATCTATTTTTATCTGTTTTCGTTAAAAAGGTATGCCTGTAGAGGAGAATTTATGCCATTTTGTTAGGCTACGGAAAAGCATTTGATATAACTGACGACATACACAACTAGACAGAAGCAGCAAATATAATCAAGAAAACACTTTATGTGCACCACCAAAATATGCTGAAAACTAACTTCCCAAAGCTTAGGCCATTATATGACACACCTAGAGATCAACAGAAAGTAGCTAAGGCAATGGCATTTGTGAGGAAAAGAAACACTAGAACGAAAGTAGATCAAATTTTAGAACAAGTTAACTCCTTCACTTACATAGTATTTGAGACGACGTACGTCTACAGCTAAGAAACAGAGATTAAGCTTAGTACATTCAACTGGTACGTGGAAAAATTAAGGGAAACATTAAAAATGGAAGTAAGAGAGATACATTAAATACTGAGACATCACTGTAGCCCCCACACTGCTCTATGAAAATGAGACCTGGGTGATTACTAAAGGGCCGGCCGAAGTGGCCGTGCGGTTAAAGGCGCTGCAGTCTGGAACCGCAAGACCGCTACGGTCGCAGGTTCGAATCCTGCCTCGGGCATGGATGTTTGTGATGTCCTTAGGTTAGTTAGGTTTAACTAGTTCTAAGTTCTAGGGGACTAATGACCTCAGCAGTTGAGTCCCATAGTGCTCAGAGCCATTTGAACCATTTTTTTGATTACTAAAAAGTAAGAGAGCCGTATCCAGGCGCAGGAAATGAAATTCCTAGGGAGAGTTAAAGGTTTACAGTAAACTAAGGAATTAATGAAGAACTAAAAATTCTTAGGTTTAATGTTAAAAGTCTAGGCTATAGAAAAAAACTGAATAAACAGAAAGAACGGAGAGTGACAGAGTCCCCTTAAATGTTAAATGCTAGAAATAATAAGCGCCAAGGAGGGAGGGAGGGAGGGAGGGAGGGAGGGTGCACTTACCGCATAGACAATAGCTGCAAGGAAGTGGCATTTCATAAATCTATTTACTGGCTGTTTGCTTTTCGTCTGTAGTCTATTCTACGAGATTCTCGTAAAAATGACCACAGTCTGCACACGAAAATCAATAAAATTGCATTGCTGCCACAAGCTGCGTATGATTTCCTTTGTTATCGGCTTCGCTCATCTGACGCATCTTTTGAAATTTTGTAGCCAACGATAACACGTTGAATGTATTTGGGTGTGGTTCAAAATGGTTCAAATGGCTCTGAGCACTATGCGACATAACTTCTGAGGTCATCAGTCGTGTAGAACTTAGAACTAATTAAACCTAACTAACCTAAGGACATCACACACATGCCCGAGGTAGGATTCGAACCTGCGACCGTAGTGGTCGCTCGGTTCCAGACTGCAGCGCCTAGAACCGCACGGCCACTCCGGCCTGCTATTTGGGTGTGTACAGCGTCGTCCTCAGACATAAAAGAAAGGGGATGAAATGAAACATTTATACCTGGAAAATCGGATTTCCTTTTCGTTTTAAGGCACTTTTTTTTGAAAGAGGGTAAACAGTGCATCTGTTTCATGTTGTCATGAGGAGAATGCTATACTAGGATATTACTAAGTCAGCACAGCCTTCTCCTCTCGGCAGCATCAGTCTCTGTGCTATATCGCACATGAGACCTTCTCACAGTTCGAACGGAACACGAGAACCTGGAGAAAATATGAGAACCAGAGTAAATTTTAATGCCCAACTGATGACATCATTGCGTCGAGTACATGTGTGTGTGTGCTTTGCTACCAAATAATTCGTTTTTTTTTTTAAAATAAGTATATGTGGGTAAATCCAGAGACTCACAGCCATATTTAGCGGTATACATCATCCACCATCAGCCCTCAAACATGTGAACAACATACACCATTCATGTAGAACTATTAATTTTTGGGACATTTTTATTCAGACCTCGACCGCTGACTACAGAGTGCTGTCGAGAGGTGACAGACTCAGAGTCCATGTCCTTGTCGAGCGCCGGCTACCTATGCTGCTGGAAGTGCATTGGCTTGTCAGCGTTCGGCTTATGTTTCGTTTTAGCTGCTGCTGAATGGGCCATGGACATTGCTACATTAAGGCGAAGGAATGTCTTGCATGTAAATGCTAGCGGTGTGCACCGGTCTGTGATTCCACTCCCCCCCCCCTCCCCCCCTCCCCCCTCCCACCAACTCACCACTTATCAATCTGCGTAGGACATTTTCCCACAGTTTCCGTCAAACGTCGCCTGCACTTTGAGACTGCTGTGGGTCTTTCTTCAGGCTAGGACATTATTTTACATGGGAAGAGCTGTAGTAGTGACAGCTCTGTGCCGCCTGGAACCTAGCGTTGATCGCAGCAATTGTGTTGACTCTACTGCTATCAGATACGTACGGCCCGCTTTTTTGCAGCAGTCATTGGGTTGTGTTGTTCGGAATTTGAACCCTATTGGTGGTACGCTAATTGAAAATAAGGTTTTGGAGAATATGCTGACCCACAGAAGGTGCTCGATCTCTGCTGCTCTCTATGGTTCCATTTTATCAAATAGCAAGAGAGATACTGTAACCTCAGTGAGTCTATGATTTTATGTATGAATATTTTTGCTGCACTGTGGCCATTGCTGAGTCTCATATATGTATGGTGAAGACTTACATACATCGTATTATTTCACTATCTATTTACGCATGCCGGCCGGTGTGGCCGAGAAGTTCTATGCGCTTCAGTCTGGAACCGAGTGACCGCTACGGTCGCAGGTTCGAATCCTGCCTCGGGCGTGGGTGTGCGTGATGTCCTTAGGTTAGTTAGGTTTAAGTAGTTCTAAGTTCTAGGGGACTGATGACCTCAGATGTTATGTCCCATAGTGCTCAGAGCCATTTAGTCTACGTTTGCTGCCTAGCTTCAGAGTGAACCCCTCCCACTGAAGAGTCCCAGTTATAAAGAATGATAAGAGAGCTCGTTTCCTAATAGTCAACTGGGTTTCCTGTAATCTTATTGTGTGATACTGACCGAGAGAGATTGGTAGGGGTCTCCTGCCAATTTTGTATCATATCTTCACTACTGATAATTCGCACTATTTCCTCAGGCTTGTGTGTCATTCTGCAGCGTGAACCTTATAAATTTAGAGTTGTTCCCTCGAGGAAGGGGAGTGGGTCACACCAGATATACAACAGGACACTCGATGTGAAAAGTTCGTTACTTAGCCAGAAACGTCACTGATAACCAGCTATACGCACGCTGGAACAAACAGGAATTTATAGGGAGATCGCTGCTTACAAGTTCTCATTTTTGTCGTATCCTCTTTGTAGAGAATTCAGTTTTATACATTTACCTTTCTTGCACCTAAGTTTAAAATCCGTTATTCGGAACAAGAAGCTTTGTACCATGTTTAAGGTTCAAATGGTTCAAATGGCTCTGAGCACTATGGGACTCAACTGCTGAGGTCATAAGTCCCCTAGAACTTAGAACTACTTAAACCTAATTAACCTAAGGAAATCACACACATCCATGCCCGAGGCAGGATTCGAACCTGCGACCGTAGCGGTCGCGCGGTTCCAGACTGTAGCGCCTAGAACCGCTCGTCCACTCCGGCCGGCCCCATGTTTAAGGATCAATATGGGTATTTCATTTATTCCTTCGCTAATGTAGGAAATGGCATACGTTATCATCTGACGTATTTAAGACTACTAAGGAAATTTAAGATTGTATGGGGGCTCGGTTTTGTTCAAATGCAAGTGCTTTGCGGAACAGTAGTCCAGGTGATCCATCAGACGGCAAATGTAACCTTGCTACTGCAATTTTTCAGTTGTTTATTGAATAATAATATCAATATTTTCTAAATTTATCTTTAATTATTTTCATGAGTGAGTCGTTTCTGAAAATAATTGTATTTTCCGGGCCATTCCCAAGCGCTCATGTATTCTTTCTTAAATTGGCAGCTGATGGGAGTACAATTTACTAGCTATGTTCCGCCGTCTGCAAAAATATTTTCAATGTTCTATACCCAACCTACAGAAAGTATACGTTGGATCTGTGTTGCTGAGAACTTCGAGAAGTGCCGCTGATAATGTATATATTCGGAGTGATTATAGTGACTTACGTTGATTGTGAATAGGTATCAGACCATACAAAGTGAGGCTTTACATCTGTATGGCATGCATCCTGTCTGTGAGGGAGGATGCAGGTATACTTTAAGATCGTATCAGCAGGTTAGAGAATGTTTATCGCAGTTTGGCTTTCACTTAAATGCTTGTGCAAGTACCCCTTAAATCGACCGCCCGGATAGCCATGCGGTCTAATGCGCTGCTTCCCGAGCGGGAAGGCGTGCCGGTCCCCGGCACGAATTCGCCCGGCGGATTAGTCTCGAGGTCCGGTGTGCCGGCCAGCCTCTGGATGGTTTCCATCTCCCTCGGCGAATGCGGCTGTTTCCCCTGATTCCGCCTCAGTTTGTCAGTGATTGCTGCGCAAACACCGTTTACAGGTACGCGTACACCATAATTACTCTACCACGGAAATATTTGGGGCTACACTCGTCTGATATGAGACGTTCCCGGCGGGGAGGGAGGGGGGGGGGGCACTGGGGGCTGAACCGCACCGCACAATAAACGTGGGTTCGGTTTGGGGCGGCGGTGGGATGGTGTGGGTGGACTGCTGTGGCGTGTTGTGGGGTTATGAACCACTGAGGGCTATGGCGGGACGAAGCCTCTCCGTCGTTTCTAGGTCCCCCGTATAATACATACATACCCCATAAATTATTCGTTGCACTACGGAAGTGTTACAAACTTCTGTGTATGTCAAACAAATAGCAGTCACATTGCGTAATTTTCACTCAAGGGTCAAAATTCTTTATAAAAGAGGGAATACACTTAGGGCAGTTTTTACTGAAGTTACACCAGTTATCTACCGAGTTTATTTCAAAAAAGGATTACGAAGTTTGGACCACATTTACTGATTAATAGATACGGTGTTAGGTGTATCTGTTTATACACGTCTAGTTCCGTAAGACCAAAATACATGAAATTAACATCAAAACAGTATAGTAAATAAAATTTACAGGAATCTTATGCAGATGATAAGCTGCTGAGTATATTTCAGAGAAACCAATACCCTGTAATTGTCTCCCATTGCGACGCATAAGTTTGAAATTTGGCTCAAAGATGCCAACAGCGTTCTCTGTAATAGAGAAAAAGCGCGACGCCATGCGTCACCCTCGGCCTCGGCTACTCTTTAACCAGCAAGTTGTCAACAAATGCGAAAAAAAGTCCACAGCTCAGAAGTTCATGGGAGCAATAAGGTGTGCACGTGACGTCACATTGGTACATGATTTCACCCCAGTTCTGCCCAAAACCACTAAGGACGTGTCACTCGATGGGAAGGTCTTCACAGCTTTTCGTATCATCGTTTCGACGTCTCAGCGATGGAGGTTAGATCGCAGCACCCAGCGCTGAATTCACGCGGTTATCTGTGGGTGGCCGAGAAAAGCCCTTTCAGACTCACAGCCACTCAGAAAAGACACGAAAACTCCTCAGGGGATGGCACAAAGGGAGCAAATGAGACCACCCATTTCCCAGGGCCGTTGATTCCAACACACTTCACGGCTGAAAACCAGTTCAAAGTGCGATTAGTAAAACTAATAAGTTCTTGTCAGCCTTTGACGGTGGTGGTACCCTCAGGCTTTTCAACACTTCGTTAAGGCCATTGTGGGGCTGCATCCAAATTGAACGTGATCGCATTCATTTGGAGTGCAACGCAGCCGCAATTTTTACTCTCGTGTACAGGTTGGAGCTACTAGAGAGCGTTCAAAATCATTGGATGAAATTTGAATTAGATCCGAAGCAGGAAAGGATTCATACGGTTTTTCAACCCTCCTGTTTACCGCACTCCTGTGGCATGATTATGTGGGAGTGTCACATCAAGAAGTGCGTGAATAAAACAGCCAACGATCCATGTAAGACCCTCCAATTCGGCAACGTCCTCAGTGCCAACCACGCAACTTCCTGGGCATGAAACTTCCTGGCAGATTAAAACTGTGTGCCAGACCGACACTCGAACTCGGGACTTTTGCCTTTCGAGGGCAAGTGCTCTACAGTTGCTCAAGTTACAAATGTACATGTCAGAAACTTCGACACCAGTTCAGTCTGGCAGCTGAACCCTACATGCAAACACTACCCTGAAGCCGGCCGTTGTGGCGGAGCGGTTCTACGCGCTTCAGTCTGGAACCACGCTGCTGCTACGGTCGCAGGTTGTAACCCTGCCTCGGGCATGGATGTGTGTGATGTCATTAGGTTTAAGTAGTTCTAAGTCCAGGGGACTGATGACCACCGAGCGAGGTGGCGCAGTGGTTAGCACACTGGACTCGCATTCGGGAGGACGACGGTTCAATCCCGTCTCCAGCCATCCTGATTTAGGTTTTCCGTGATTTCCCTGAATCGTTTCAGGCAAATGCCGGGATGGTTCCTTTGAAAGGGCACGGCCGATTTCCTTCCCAACCCTTCCCTAACCCGAGCTTGCGCTCCGTCTCTAATGACCTCGTTGTCGACGGGACGTTAAACACTAACCACCACCACCACCACTGATGACCTCAGATGTTAAGTCCCATAGTGCTTAGATACATTTTTGAAATACCCTGAACGGCAGTCTCAAATTTTTCCTAGGCCACCCATACGAAAAACGCATGATTTCAATGCTGGGGTCGTGGTTCTGACCTCCATCGCAGATGCGTCAAAACAAGTGGTGGAAATTGCCTAAGAGGGTCTGTGAAAATCTTTTCATGTTATGACATGTCCAAGGTAGCACTGGGAAAAATTGTGGAGAAATTTGGTGCCAACGTGACAGCATTAACATACCTTAAATTTCAGATGAACTTCCAAGCTTCGGCCCTTCTTTAGCAAGTGTTGTCGTCTTACTGTTTGAGGCGTCGCTGGCCGGCCGTTGTGGCCGAGCGGTTGTAGGCGCTTCAGTCCGGAACCACGCTGCTGCTACTGTCGCAGGTTCGAATCCTGCCTCGGGCATGGATGTGAGTTATGTCCTTAGGTTAGTTAGGTTTACGTAGTTCTCAAAAATGGTTCAAATGGCTTTCAGCACTATGGGACTTAACTTCCGATGTCATCAGTCCCCTAGAACTTAGTACTACTTAAACCTAACTAACCTAAGGACATCATACACATCTATGCCCGAGGCAGGATCCGAATCTACGACTGTAGCGGACACGCAGTTCGAGACTGTAGCGCCTAGAACCGCTCGGCCACCCCGGACGGCTAAGTAGTTCTGAGTTCTAGGGGACTGCTGACCTCAGATGTTAAGTCCCATAGTGCTCAGAGCCATTTGAACCATTTGAGGCGTCGCCGCGCCAGAGGGTGACGTCGCAGGCCACCATACTTTCCACTATTACAGAGGAAGTCATCTTTGAGCCCAATTTCAAACTTACACTTCGCAAAGGGAGGCAATGATTTTTGAATTCTGTTGTCCAGTTTATAAATCATTTAACATCGCCGCTTTTATGCGGTCATTAACACCCCTAGTCTGCAGCGGTGCAATAATGAGAGGCAGTCGTGCCCCGGGGAGTACTCACGCCGGTCGAGGAAGCGGAACCGGCCGAGGAAGCCCGAGCTGTTGGAGGGCGGGCCCGCGGCGTGCATGGCGAGCACGAGCGCCGGGCCCTGGCTGTAGAGCGCCGCGGGCACATCGCGCAGCCCGCCGCACAGCACGCCCGAGGGCGGCGTCCGCTCGTTCACGTCGGCCCGCAGCTGCCCGCCCAGCGACAGGAAAACCTCCACGCGGTCGCCCAGGGAGCAGCTGCCGGCAACAACATCACATCCTCCCGTCACCAGCGCAATCCGTGCCAAGCGAAGCCTCAGCAACCACACAAACATACACTTATAGGAATGTGTGGTGTCTATTCTTTCGGACGTGTCCGAAAGCACAGAAACCACGAATTCGTATAATTGGTTCGCCTCGATGGGCAATGGATCAGCCACCTTCAGTGCAAATACACATGTACGTTGGACCTCTTGCGGGAATAGAAAATTAGCGAGCGTGGTGTACGTGGACAGGGACTGCGGATAGATGGCGCTAGGTGGGAATGTTCATGTGCGAGGGAGCGTGCCTATGTAGTCCACGCACTTGCAATAAGCAGTGTGTCTGTGTGGTGTAGTGGTTAATGGAGTTGACTAGTGAGGAGGAGATTCCAGCTGGTGGTTTGTGTGAGTGGCTGATTTGGGGGAGAGGACCAAACAGCGAAGACATCAGTCCCATGATCTAGGATGGCATAAATCAAGGGATGAAGAACACAAATAACATAGTCCATTCAATGGGAAGGGATAAAGTGCAAATAAGGTGGAAAATTCTCTGTACGTCCATTTTATCACAGCCAGGACCTCAGCTGTCCAGTACAGAGTGTCAAATGAAACACCTTTCAGCCTAATAAGGAGGAGATTAAGTTTGGGTGGTAGGTGACAGGCTGGTTTGGGGGAGAGGACCAAACAGCGAAGTAATCAGTCCCGTGATCTAGGATGGCATAAATCAAGGAAGGAACAACATAAATAGCACATTCCAGTCAATGGGAAGGGATAAAGTGCAAATAAGGAGGGAAAGGTCTCTGTATAGTACACCTTTTCACAGCCAGGACCTCAGCTATTCAGTACAGAGCGTCATATCAACACCTTTCAGCCGTCTAAATTTTCAGATTGTTATTTCACTGGGCTACCAATTTCGGCGATATATTGTGCCATCGTCAGGCCCACTGATCGACCTGTAGGATAATTGCCACCTCTGGTTCAGTCTGCAGGTGGTCTGAAGTGACCACTGTCTCAAAAATCTATGCTATGGTTAGCAGTTTTTGGATGCTTGCCCCTATTTTGACTGAACCAAAGATGAGAAAATTCCTACACGTCTGTCAGGGGGCATGAATATGGCGTAGTAAAAACTCTGACGCTGATAAGGAAATAAAATATCACTTCGTAAATTATGTGGCTGAAAGGTGTTTCATTTGGCACCGTAATCATGTGAGGGTTGTTCACTAACACCTAAGATACGGAAGGTTGGAGGGCATATTTAATGTAAAGATCCAAAAGACGGGGGTATCCCAGTAAAATATGGATCACCGTGAGTGGAGCCCAGCAACTATAAAGAGTTGCACAGTAAAAACCCATGGGTCAAACTAGTATGGCGGATACGAGAACGACAGAAGATCGTAGATCTCAGCCAGATCAAATATTAAATGCATTGAATATCCAAACATCGCCAATTGGAAAATTTTGTGATCTCTCAAAGGATTTTGATTGTGTGAATCATGAAATTCTTCTAGATAAGATTAAGTATTGTGGTAGAACGCCATGTGGTGAAAGTTTCTTTGATGGCGTGAAGTTTATTAAACAGGGCGGTAGCCTCCCAAAAGTTAGCCAACGATTGAGCAAAAATTGATTTGATGTAAAGCCGCAAACCCGCCACGGAGAACGGATAGGTGGCCACCCCGTCCCCCAGCCAGATGATCAATAACATCATAAGCAGGACACTTATGTAGCCAGTAACCCAAAGGAAACCGACGAAACAAGCTCCATCACCAAGTTCAGCAAGCGGTGGCGGGAACAACACCGAGCGATAGCCTGAAGGCCACTCGTTGAGTCCTTACATAACAAAACGTGGGTGAGGTAGGACCGTTTATTGAAACAGAGGGCCCAATTGACGGCCATCAGTTCCGCAGCAACCTCCCCCCCCCCCCCCACCCATGGCCAGCGAGTCAGTAGGAGACGTGAAAGCATACCCAACATGATCAACAGACTTAGAGCCATTCGTGTAAAAAATAATGGCATCCTGAAACACCTGTGAGAGAATTCGGGACAAACAAGACAACACCACTGAGCAAGGAAGGCTTTTGTCACCTGGATGAGATCCATCTGAATCTGGCGCCAAGGATCTAAGCAAGGAAGCCGGTGGTGGTTGGGAGAAACTGGGGAAGAGGACAAGGAGGAAAGAGGAAGTCATGGCAGAGGGAAGCCAGCTTTATCGCAACTGTTAAACCCACCTGAAGGCAGGCAGCAAGCATGTGACGGCCTGAAGCTGCGAAAGGAATAGGAGGGGTGATCAGGGGAAGAATGGATAGTGATGGCATAAGAAAACAGGAACTGTAACTACTAAATCGAAATGGGATTCCATTGTCAACCAGAAGACTATCGACGAGCCTAGTGCAGAAGGCACCAGTAGCTTAACAGATACTACAATGGTGAACTGGATCCAAGAGGAGCAACATGGAAGTGCAGGTGGGAAGACGAGACAGAACTAATACCCAGTAAAGGCAGAGAAGGGTCGAACGATCTACATCACATAATGTGTGGGCAAGAAAGCGAAGAACATTGATTTTATGCAAACAGCCAACCTTCAGAAGACTGATATGGAGCAAACAAATGAGCTTGTCAAATTACAATGAAATCCAGACGATTAGCTCCTTACAGGTGTTGATAAATATCAATGGGGACAGTTGACAATTTGTGCCCCAACTGGGACTCGAACTCGGGATCTCTTGTTTACGTGGCAGATGCTCTATCCGACTGAGCCACTGAGGCACTGAGGACACAGAGGATAGTGCGACTGCAGGGAATTAACTCTGGCGCCCCCCCCCCCCCCCCCTTGACTCACACTTCCAACTTACTGTCCACACATTGCATTTGTAGTGCCCCTGCCCACTACATACATTACTCGCGGCAGTCGATCTACTTGTTCCCGTAAGAGCTTGAGCAATGTGACTGCATCTGCACTAATCACAATGGTATCCGTTCTTTCGGATATGTCTGAAAGAAGAGATACCATCTTCATATAGATAAGGCGTACTGGCCAATGATCGTCTTCAGTGCATATGTACTCACATTGCTCAAACTCTTACGGGAATCGGTAGATTGACTGCCGCGAGTAATGAGTATAGTGGGCAGGAGCACTACAAATGTTGTGTGTGGACAGTAAGTTGGAAGTGTGGGTGTTAAGGGGAGCGTGCCAGAGATACGTACCTGCAGTCGCAGTATCCTCTATGTCCTCAGTGGCTCGGTTGGATAGAACATCTGCCACGTAAGAAGAAGATCCCGGGTTCGAGTCCCGGTCAGGGCACACATTTTCAACTGCCTTGTTGATATTTATCATCGTCTGTAAGCAGCTAATGCTCTGGATCTCATTCTTTGAGAGCTGCAAGATCACCAATGGTATCTGTTCTTTCGGACATGTCTGTAAGCACAGATAACATCTTCATATATAAGTGAGCTTGTTGTTAAAAAGACCCTAGAAACGAAACTGGAGAACCACAGTCACTTGTTGGGCATTGAGGTAGAGCTCTGAATTAGGATGAGCCATATTAAGGGGACAGAAATGGGAGGGAAATGAACACCATGCCAGAGTGTCCATGCCAGAGTGTCCGGCAGATGGCACCTTGGAGCTGTCGTACTGCAGAGGCTACTGAGTTGTTGGAGCTAGCCCAATTACAGAAATCATCCACATAGAGAGCAAGCGTGACCAGCAGTCCGGAAGAGGCCACAAGTCCACAAATAGCGATTAAAAAAAGGACAGTTAATCAGAGCCCTATGTAACGCCATTCTCCTGGATCGACCTGGACTGTGTACGACCAGCGGGAGACAATCTGGAGAATGACGATTGGGAGGGGGCAATGAAGACCCCACTCATGGTAAAGCTGTGTTGCAGGCCTTGCAAAGATCGAAGAAAACTGCAATGAGACGGCAGCATTGAGAAATGATGTTGCTGAACTGCCGTTTCCAGTCGAAGCAGATGATCGACTGAAAACCATCCCTCTCAAAAGCCACACTAGTAAGGAGATAATAGGTCCCAAGTTTCAAGGATGCAGTTGAGCTGACTGGCCACCATCCATTCTATTAACTTGCAAGGAACATTTCTCAGTAACTATCAAGTGGTGATGATGGTCCGCAAGCTTAAGGACAGGAACCACAATACTATCCCTCCACTGAGAGGGGAAATTGCTTTCATGCCAAATATGGTTAAACACATGGAAGAGATACTAACATTGTGGAGAACTGAGGTGTTGAAGCAATTACGTTTGGATGAAATCAGGGAGAAGAGCTGAATCGTGAGAAGAAGAGAGGGCCAGAGGAAACTCCCATTCAGTAAAAGGTTCATTGTACTATCTCACCCGATAGAGGCAAAATATAAGTGGGAGGCTTCAGAGGAGGAAGGCAGCTGGATGGCATCGCAAAATGGATTGCAAGAGGTTCTGTGAGAACTGATAGATCTGTACAAAGACCACCTGGAAGGGCAAGGTCCGGAATGGAAAACAACCTTGGATGGTGTGGAATGTAGCCCACATCTGTCATGAAGGGATGGAAGAGCCTAGAGAGGAGACAAAGCAAGCCCAGCACATCAGTTTGCTACGTTTGATTAAATAATGGGGTTTGGAGCGAAGACTACTAAAGGGAGTAAGACCGGCAGAGGATGGGTGCCACTGAAAATGTTTCAAGGCGCGATGAAGATCATAGATAGTGAGGACAATGGTCATGCTCCACTATGGAACTGGTCGACATCAAACAGAGCCGATCATGCGAGCAACGACAATATCAGACATACCACAGACGAATTCACCAGTACAACCTGACAAAGAAGGCAGAAACACGACCTGGGAAGTATATAGAGGACAATTAGCATGATGGAAAGCCCAGAGCGGTAACGTGGTCAGCAAGAGGTGAGTAGAGAACAAGAGACTGAATAGGAAATAGTCACTATTACATGGGTCGTCGTGTGGCTACCAGTGTAAGGAACGAAGAAGGGGAGAACAATAGAGTGAAAGAGAGGAAATTGCGTATGTGGCCCTAAAATGTATAGGGGAACTGTCATTAAGAAGGCACAGGTCGTGGTCCGCAACAAACTAGTCAGTTAGGAACACATGACCACATAAAGAAGCGCTGCATGACTAAGGCTGATGGGCATTAACATTTCCAAGGAGGAGGAATGGAGAGGGAGTTGCTGAAGGCAGTTAGGGCAGCAGATGTAGGTGATGTGTGATGAGGGAGACAGATTGCAAACCATGACGGTGGAGCCCAAGTGGACATAAATGGCAAACCACCTCCAACAGTGTACAAATTGGGATCCACTCACTAACAATATCCATATGGACCAACGAGCGTACATCACTGGAACCCAGAATGGACCGACCTGTTTCTGACAAAGCACAGAGCCCTCGAAGGGTCGGCGAGTGAGCATCAGTAAAATGAGATTCTTCGAGAACGACACAAGCTGCCGAGTTAAAGGCTCTGAGAGGTGACGATGGTATCCATTAAAGTTCCACTGAATGGTCACGGAGTGTGTATCGAAATGGGAGGCGAAGACGCTGGAGCAAATCATGCTGCCAAGTTACCAGCCCTCACCAGAGACAATGGGGTGACATCTATAAATAAGACGTTAGACTCAGATTGCGAGGGGGAAGATGTCAACTCCGTGGGCACTTGGGCGACCTTGGGGGGCACTGGGGGATATTGTTCTGGACTTACGTTTCTTCTTAATCTCCTGTTTCAAAGGTTGATGAGGGCCGAGCACAGAGGAAGAGCAGGCCTCTACAAGACCTGGAACTGAAAGAGAGCCGGCGACATTGGTACCCACAGACATTTTCACACTTCTTTGGCTGGGAATGGGAAGTGGCACACGTAGGGGAATGCCCAGGACCCACAGGGGAGGGAAGAGGAAAGGGAAGATAGAACTGAGGTAAGCAAGAGGGAGGAGAGGGAAAGGATGTAACACAGGCAAAAGTGGAAGCCGTCGACAAAGACCAGTCAAATTTCTGATGTACCTCAATGCAAGATAAACCATCCCAGGCTTATTATCTTGTATATTCTTTTCCACACAGTCGGAGAATGATGGCCGTGACAATTTACACACATAGATGATGGAACACAATGACTCCACTCATGGTGTGGTGAACTCAGACCCAACACAGGGAGTCTGCAGACATTGGGAAGGCATGTGACCGAAACGCCAGAACCAAAAGCACATCATCGGTGATACGGCTTCACTTTACACTGATAACACATAACCTTGACCTTCTCCCTCGAAAGCTAGAATAACGGCTGCAGTATCAGTACGGTTGTCCTTAAGACCTATCTACATACGCTGAACAAAATGACTATCTCGTCGTTCCTGATTGTTGTGAGTTCATCAGTATGATGGATGAAGTACCTATGAAAAATGACTATCTAGACCTCATTCAAAGATTGGTGAGGTTTAATTGACACAAGGACGTCGCCAACATGATCAAAAACCACGAAAAGCTGCAAGCTGCGTTGTAGAAGAAGTTTTAATCAAAAGGGAACCCGACCGAACCTTACTGAGAAAGTCCATTTCACCGAACTTGTCTTCGACTTTTTATTTTATTTTAGTCATTAGTCTTCTCACTGGTTTGATGCGCCCGCCCACCACTAATTCCTCTCCTGTGACAACCTCTTCATTTCAGAGTAGCACTTGCAACCTACAGCCTCAACCATTTGCTGGTTGTATTCCAATCTCTGCTTCCCTGTAGAGTTTTTGCCTTCTACATCTCCCTCTAGTACCAGTCCCTCCAGTCTTAACAGATGTCCTATCATCCTGTCCCTTCTCCTTGTCAGAGTTTCAACATGTTCAAAAATGGTTCAAATGGCTCTGACCACTATGGGACTTAACATCGGTGGTCATGAGTCCCCTAGAACTACTTAAACCTAACCAACCTAAGGACATCACACACATCCATGCCCAAGGCAGGATTCGAACCTGCGACCAGACTGAAGCGCCTAGAACCGATCGGCCGCACTGGCCGGCTCCATATATTCTTTTCCCCTCCGATTCTGTGTAGAACCTCCTCATTCCTTACCTTACCAGCCCACCTAATTTTCGACATTCGTCTGTAGCACCAAATCTCAATTGCTTCGATTCTCTTCTGTTCCGGTTTTCCCACAGTTCATGTTTCACTACCATACAATGCTGTACTCCAGACGTATATTCTCAGAAATTTCTTCCCAAAATTAAGGCATATCTTTGTTACTAGTCTTCTTCTCGTGGCCAGGAATGCCCTTTACGACACAGCTAGTTTGCTTGTGATGTCCTCCTTGCTACGTCTGTCATTGGATATTTTACTGTCTGGGTAGCAGAATTCTTTAACTTCATCTACTTCATGATCATCAATCCTGACGTAAAGTTTGTCGTTGTTCTCATTTCTGCTACTTCTCATTACTTTCGTCTTTCTACGATTTACTCTCATACCATATTCTATACTCATTAGATTATTCATTCCGTTCAGCAGATCATGTGATTCTTCCTTACTTTCACTCATGATAGCAAGTCATCAACGAATCGTATCATTGATATCCTTTCAACTTTAATATTAATTCCTCTCCAGAACTTTTTATTTCTATCGTTGCTTCTTCGATGTACCGACTGAACAGTGGGGGCGAAGGTCTACATCCCTGTCTTACAGCCTTTTTAATCGGCGCACTTCGTTCTTCATATTCTACTCTTATTATTCCCAAAAATGGTTCAAATGGCTCTGAGCACTATGGGACTTAACATCTCAGGTCATCAGTCGCCTAGAACCTAGAACTACTTAAACCTAAGGACATCACACACATCCATGCCCGAGGCAGGATTCGAAACTGCGACCGTATCGGCCTCTCGGTTCCTGACTGAAGCGCCTAGAACTGCTCGGCCACAGCGGTCACCTATTATTCCCACTTGGCTCTTATGCGACCCTTGTCTCCCAATAGCTTACCCACATTTATTTTTTTAAAGAATTTCGAGTATCTTGCACCATTTGACATTGTCGAACGCGTTTTCCACGTCGACAAACCCAACGAACGTGTCTTTATTTTTCTTTAGTCTTGCTTCCATTACCAACCGCATCGTCAGAATTGCCTCTCTCGTGCCTTTATCTTCCCTATGGCCAAACTGATCGCCGTCTAACACATCCTGAGTTTTATTTTCTATAAATCTGTGGATTATTCTTGTTAGCAAACTTGATGCATGACCTGCACGATACTTCTCGCACTTCTCAGCTTTTGGAATGTTCTGAATTATGTGGATGATATTTCTCCGAAAGTCAGGCAGTATGTCGTCAGACTCAAACATTCTATCCACCAGCGTCAATTGTCTTTTTGTTGCCATTTCCCCAACTGATTTTAGAAATTCTGATCGAATGTCATCCAACCCTTCTGCCTTATTTGATACTGAGTCCCCCAAAGGTCTTTTTAATTCTGATTGTAATATTGGATCCTGTTTCTCTTCTAACTCGACTCCTGTTTCTTCTTTTACCACATCAGACAGATCTTCCCTCTCATAGAGGCCTTTAATATACTCTTTCCTCCTATTCGCTCTCTCGTCTGCATTTAAGAGTGAGACTCCCATTGCACGCTGAATATTACCACCGTTGCTTTTAATGTCACCGAACGTTGTTTTGACTTTCCTACGAGCTGAGTCAGTCTTCCCGACGATCATTTCATTTTCGATTTCTTCATATTTTTCATGCAACAGTTTCCTCTTAGCTTCCCTGCACTTTCTATTTATTTCATTCCTCAGCGACTTGTATTTCTGTATTCTTGAATTTCCCTGATCATTTGTGTACTTTCTTCTTTCATAGATCAACTGAAGTATTTCTTCTGTTATGGTTTATTCGCAGTTACCTTCTTTGTACCTATGTTTTTATTTCCAACTTTAATGATTGCACTTTTTAGAGATGCCCATTCCTCTTCAACTGTTGTGTCTACTGAGCTACTGCTTATTGTTGTGTCCATAGCCTTAGAGAGTTTCAAGCGTATCTCGACATTCCTTAGTGTTTCTATATCCGATTACTTTGCGTATTGATACTTCCTGACTAATCTCTTAAACTTTAGCCTATTGTTCATCATTACTACATCTCGATCTGAGTCTGTATCTGCTCCCGTCAACACCTTACAATCCTGTATCTCATTTCCGAATCTCTGTCTGACCATGAACTGAAATCTTCCCGTACCATCCGTCCTTTCCAAGTATACCTCATCCTCTTGTGATTCTTGAACAGGGTATTCGCTATTACTAGCTGAGATTTATTGCAGAATTCAATTAGTCTTTCTGCCGTCTGATTCCTTGTCCCAAGCCCATATTCTCCTGTAACCTAAGTACTGAATTATCGTTCTATATCCTCATATACTTTCTCTCTCTCTTCATTGTTGGGTTACGACGCCGGCATGTATACTTGAACTATCGTTGTCGATAATAGTTTGTTGTCGATTCTACTAATAACAACCCTATCACTGAATTGTTCACTGTAACGCAATCTTTGCCCTACCTTCCTACTCATAACGAATCCTACTTCCATTATACCATTTTCTGCTGCAGTTCGTATTACCCTATACTCATCTGACCGATAATCCTTGCCTTCTTTCCATTTCACCCCTCTGACCACTACTATATCTAGCTTGAGCCTTTGCATTTCCCTTTTCAGATTTTATAACTTCCCTACCACGTTCAAGCTTCTGACATTCCACTCCCCGACTCATAGAAGATTATCCTTTCGTTGTTTATTAAATCTTCTTTATGGTCACCTCCCTCAAGGCTGTCCCCTCCCGGAGATCCAAATGGGGGACTATTCCGGAATATTTTTCCAATGAAGAGATCATCATTACACTTTTTGAATTATGGACCACATGTCCTTTGGATACATGTCATGTGTCTTTAATGCAGTGGTTTCCCTTGCCTTCTGCATTCTCATGTCGTTGATCATTGCAGATTCTTCCATCTTTAGGGGCAGTTTCCTACCCCAAGGACAAGAGAGTGACCTGAACTTCTGTCGAATCCTCCGTCACCTTTGACAATGCCGTTGGTATAGTGAGGGTGAATTCTTGTGTCTGAAGCCTTCGGCCGCCTTGTCGTCAACATTTTCCATGAAAAATAACGGCTTTTTGGCGGTGAATGTGTACATGTCCATCATAGTAGAGTTAAGGTAGTGTGGAAAGTGTTTGATCCCAAGCTGGCGAGCCTGGCCTTCCTCCAAGGGTTTATCCAGGAAAGGAAAGGCCGCAGAGTCATAAGAAGCAGCAATATATGGTCATTTTCCACTTAAAGAGATGGCCATAGGAGAACGGAGACATTCTTGGAGCTTGACATGCTTCACGTGCAAAGCGTCTGCCCTGATACCAACCACTCCCATCACGGGCTGTCCCCGTGGGCCCCACCCAGCCACAACTAGCCACCTGGCATTGCTGGGAATTTTGATAATCTGGAGTGACATGCATCTATTCCTAGGAATTCATCGTAGGCAACAGCTCATGTATCAGAGGTGTGATATCTGTGTTATCAGGGGACTCAGCCAGATGGGTACCTAATAGACCCGCAACATGGACTGGCAACATGCTCTGGTGACGTAGCAGGGTGGACGAGCCTGTGGCATGAATCAAGAGTGGAAAGAAAGGGGGAGAGGAATCCACACTTTAGACGTTGGGGAGGGAGATTTTTCCCCAAATGGCTCACACTACATAGAGAAAATTTAGAAGTTAAACCCCCAAGAGGACGAAAAACGGCAGAAAAGGAAGGATAACAGAGAAAAGGCACGGGGAACAAAACCGCAAGGAATGCAAGAAATCAGATGGGTAGCCAGGTTAAGAACACAATGAGAGAGGGAGGAGGGAGGACAGGGAGGGAGAGACACAGGGAAGGAAATACAGCCTGGAGAAAGAATGAACTGCAGTAACGTGGGGCCCTATGTGCGCCATGCACGAACTCACATAGGAACTGTAAGCCCCCTTAAGGGGGGTAGGACGTCAAACGGGACGACTTGGAGCAGGAGAGACACCACAGGAATTTTTAATTTCCACTGTCTATACTTTTAAAAATAAATTCGTAAAACTTTGTCAGAATGACCAGAAAGGATTCAGCATTTACACTTATAGTGATTGAAGTTCAAAAATATAAGAATTTTTTTTGTTACATTTGTATTTCACCTTTTGTTCACTTACCATTGGCTGCATTTGTTGCTATAGGTACACTTTTCTTCATAAGTAAGGGAGATTCTTCGATGAATTTTGCACAGCATACAAACCATACTTTACAGGTGTATGAAACTCTAGAATTTTCCAAATCAATTAAAAACTATAAAATTTGAGTTTTTTGTAAACATGAGGTTTAAAATGTAACAGCTCATTCATTTTTTCATAAATTAAATAATTTCTAGAGTTTCATACACCTGTAAGTATGGTTTGTACGCTGTGCAAAATCCATCGAAGAATCTCTCTTACTTTTGAAGAAACGTGTATCTATAGCAACAAATGCAGTCAATAGAAGTGAAAAAATGGTGAACTTTCACATGTTTTTTGAACTTCCACTGCTACGAATGTGAATCCTGAATCCTTTCTGGTCATGCTGACAAAGTTTTGTGAATTTATTCGTAAAAGTACAGACAGTGGAAATTAAAATGTCCTATGGTGTCTCTCCTGCTCCAAGACGGCCCGTTTGACGTCCTACCCCCCTTAAGGGAGAAGATTCCGGGTTGAAGTCCCAGTCCAGCATAGATTCTCACTAGACACCATTGATTCCACATAAAATTCTGGTGCATCTCATATCACTAATTCCTTCCCTTTCCTTTCCTTTCTCCTCTCTCCACCTTCAATTTACAAACGTACACTGCCTGATGAAATAAATGAAGCACCCAAAAGGGGAGGAGCAAACGAAATGACACTACATGGGTGAGGGGGGGTATGTGACGTTATTTGAATGATAACAATCAGAGCCAACTTTACAAAGAATTAGGCTGTATGTGTCAACTTACGAGTTGACTGGCAAGCTGGACAACATCTGTTTTAACTGGCCCTTGATATCCTTGATGCTGGCAATGGCGACGAAATTGGCACCCGAGCTGGTCCTACACGTGTACCAGAGACGGATCTGCAGATGGTGCTGGCCACAGGAGTTCATCACGAGGCTGGCAGTTCACAAATATGTGTGCCATGTGGGGACTAGCACTGTCCAGTTGGAAAATGTCATAATGATCCTGCCGCACCCAGAACTCTTATAGAAAATGCAACAGGTCTACTAAAGAGGCTGCCTACAGTACCCTTCTTCGTCCTCTTCGGGTTTATTGCTTCATGGTCTTGGATCAGCATGAGACAGCATTAACAGAGAACATCGAAAAGTTCAAAAAGAGCAGCTCGTCTCGTATTATCAGGAAATAGCGTCCACAGACGTAAGTGAATTGAGGTGACGTTTATTAAAACGAAGGCGTTTTCCATTGCAGCAGGAGCTTCTCACTAAATTTCCATATCCAATTCTCTCCTTTCGTTGGCGCCACCTACACAAGAAGTAATTATCACTGTGATAAAGTAAGAGACATCAGGGCGTGTGCGGAAAGATTTAAGTGTAGTCTCCCCCCCCCCCTACCCTCTCTGTTCAAAAGTGGAACTGAAGAGAAATAGCTTGGAGGTGGTTAATGATCCTTCTCCCAGGCACTTAGTTGTGAAATGCAGAGAAGTCACGCAATTGTAGGTACACGATATTCGTTATGTACCATTGTGACGACAGAGTTCCATCAGTCATTTGCCAACCATGGCTCCTCACACGATGACGCCAGAAGAATCACCACTGAGCGGGTCCAAAACGTAGGAGGTATAGGAATTCTGCCAGGTCCACACCATACACTTCGATGGTAGTCGCCCGTCGTAGCACAAAATCGCGAAAAACGATATGGGGCCATTAACCAGCAGTTTACGTTTCCTGGTTGTGACAAGACACGAAATGCAGTCACCTGTGGTGCTGTGTTAACGCTGGCCTGCACGTGGACGGTAATTCCTGGGCAGCTGCGCGTAAACTCCGGCCAATTGTGGGAGCTGACTCAGAATGTTGCACGGAGTCCATGATTTACTGTCGCATGGCATGCTTGGATGTGAATGGGTTACTATGTACTTGGTGCGCAATACGGCGATTTTCCTTTGTGATGGTCAGACGAGGTGGACCGGAACTTTCATGACGACTATGCCCACCATCACCATCCCACGCAGTCCAATTTATAGCCACCGTCTTAACCGAATACCCCACAAATTCATATACTGCACAATCCGACTGGCCGACCAAATGGAGACGTACTCTGTCAGGTGCTGACGTCACTGTCTCACACATTAACGCGGTTCCTTCGTGTCAATAAGAGTGATCACTCAACAACTGACGCTGTTCTCTAGATTTACCCTACCAGGCCTGGTAGCTACGCTAATCACAAACAAAAGTAATGGACTCTGATTGTTGTTCCACCCGTTACGGAGGAATGCCTCTCTAATCGTTTACGTCCCCACCACTGGTGTGTATATGTACGAGATTATATTGACGTCCAACTATGTCTTCTCGGTGCTTGACTAATTTGGTCAGGCAGTGCATATTGTGTCAATATAAAAAAACAGCTGAGGTACTTGTAAAGTAGGTTGGTTCTTACGTTCCACTTTTCAAATTTTTTTTTTCATTTTCCCAGGCTACCCAGCACTGTTGCGTATAAGAGTGATGTACGTGAACTCTGTGGTTCACAGGTGTTGGGTGCGTGGGTGCCTCAATGATGATTGTACTACAGCTGCAATCACATTGGAGAGTTATCTGTTAAGAGATGAGATAAGCCCGTGCATTATGAATTGGGATATCAGCCTTTTTATTAGTTGCAAAGATAACGGTCTGGATGATTGACTAATCTGGCCTTTTAACACAAGTCATCATGAATCTGCTACGTTGGTTGTGTGAAGGGCTGGAGGCAAGCGGAAACTATTGTCATTTTTCCAGAGAGCACGCACTTCTATTGCGTGGCTGAACGATGCTTCAAATTATTGCAGGTCGCATCAGCGATTATGAGCCACGCATAAAATATACCAGCATGGAGAGCGAACTGAAGACCACAACAACAAACAACAACAAGGTAAGGGAAAGGGTGCCTCTTGGCCTTTACCAACGAAACCTCTGTATGAAACCAACAATATTGGTAAAAATTACGTGTGCTTGGTACATTAATTCATTACCTAATGTATACTGTTGTCTGTCTCTTTAACCGAATGCGTTCTTGTGTCCCAGATACCATTAGTAGGTTAATGTTCTTGTGGTAACTTTGTAAATGATTTGGGAAAGATCTTTGTGCTTTTATAAGTTGGGAAGAAAAATGAAAACTGAGGATATTGAAGATATCAATTCCGATTACAAATATTCAGAAATATCCACCGTGCAAGAAAGTGTTCCCAGTAGCGGCACACACCAACATGTGTCTACTTTTACACCATGGTTCCCCATTTTGAAACACTTTGCTCAACGGGACATAGCAGACTCACATAAGTATTAAACTGCATATGGGTGGGTGAGAGATTTTGGTAAGGGCGGAAAGTTACAACTTCTGTCAATCCCAGTGCTGTCCTCGAAGACATGCATGAGTGCAGCGATCACAGTTACAGCTCATCTCCCTACTGGAGTCGTGATGGTTATTTCGAATAGGCGCTGATGACGGCACAAAGAGAAACTTCGAGAACGTTGTAAGTTATAAGGAAATGTGCAGGCTATGGGATTTGGCTTCGTTAGCCTAGTCAAGGAGGTCCGGTTTTTAGTAACGCTATGGTAGACGTCGTAAACCTAGCGGTATCTATGTAGATCCTGTAGTAGAGCTGCTGACATTGGTAACTTCAGTGAACGTGAGAAAAAACTGCAGGACTTGTTGCATGAAATCAACAGTCTAATCGGTAATCTTTCGTGACTGAGAGTAAACTGAAGAAAGACGAAACTAAAGAGGTGGAGCAAAAATGTGACCAACGATAAGCGTAACGTCGAAATTGGTGACTCTGAAGTAAATAAAGCGAAGGAATCCTTCCATCTAAGAAGCAAATTAACATATAACAGACGAATTAAAGAGGACTTAAAAAGCAGATTGATACAGGCACACAGGCAAAGAGAGCATTTCTGGCAGTAATAAGTATTTTAGCATCAAACTTCGACCTTAATTCGAGGACGAAATTTCTGAGAATGTAGTAAGTTTGGAGCGCATTATTGTGTGGTCAATAATCATGAACTATGGGAAAACCAAAAAGAAAGAAAATCAAAGCGTTTGAGATATTGAAAATTAGGTGGACTGTTAAGAAAAAAATAACGAGGTTCTTCACAGAATCGGCACGAAGAAAAAAACTGACAAGAAGAAGGAACAGTGTGATAAGACATGTGTTGGCACGTCAGGGAATTGCTTCTACGATGCTTCATGGAGGAGTAGAGGGTAAAAACTGGATGGAAATAGAAGATACTGGAATACTTGCAACAAATATGTGTAATTGCTACTGTGAACTGTTACCATCTCTTTGGTAGGCTCTAATGTAACTCTGGGTGCTGTCAACCTTGTGTCTAATGTGGGTCGGTCGTTACACACCCTCCTCCCCGTATCAGGACTGCGTAGCCGTCAACTTTCCGCCTGAGACAACATCGGACTGTACACAGAGTGCGGCGCTTTCCCGCACACGCTACCTTGACTATACGGGCACGCTTTGCCCCGCAGCTGGAACGACATTAACGTCTAGCACTGAGGGTTAACGAGGTGGGCGCACATGCCACCGCGGCGGCGGGCAAACAACCACGGGCAGCATAATGCCGTTTGAGTCCGCTGCTGCCATTATTACTCGGCCTCCCAGGACGTTAACGGGCGTCAGACGAACCTCACACGGGCAACATCATTACACGAAACACAGGCGCGGAAATTACTACGTACGGCCTGGGAGCAGAAGGCGCGCAGCTCATTGTCTAACAACAAGAATACCGCTGGCAGTTATCAGGGCATACTGCGTCCTGCATACCGAGCGGATACCCAGTGCTCTTGTGTCTCGACTGAGAGTGACACCTGAAACGGAAAATCTTATCTATTTAATCAATTATGATTTGGGGTGATTTGTTAAATGCCTACAAGCGTCTATAATTACTTTGTTTACTCAGCTGTTTTCCAGAATTCATTCTGTAAATTGGATTCAGATAATGAAGTTAGCTATCACAAACACTAGGAACGATCTAGAAGCAATATTGAACTTCTGTTGTAGCGAAAATATCCGTCCATTCTCGGATAAGGATTTGCTTGTGAGACCCACTCTAGAATGGCAATACTTTAATCGGTACCCATACAATGTTCGCTTAAACCAAACCTGAAACTGCTCCCCATTACAGTGTGGCTCTTTGCGATAAGTGCTCGTCTATTTTGGTTTAGTACAGCGAGCAACTACATATCAGTGACACATGCCTAATTGTTCATTAGTTACCTGTTATGTACATTTCAGAGAGAAAGGTAAGACCCTCCAGCTAGCTATGTATCCTCGATGCATGGTTTAACAGAACCAAACTGAGGAAATCATACCAGATACAAGCCTGCTGCGGAACATTGGCATTTATTACCATTTACAGTAGATCTACATTTATACACTTACTTGCCGAGTTCCTGGGGTTGCCAAGGAATGTATTTATTCCAATCTACTAGTCCACCTCTTCCTTCCCTGTCTCTCTATTTCCTGCTCCCTGTCTGCTGATCTGCCCCTTCCCCCTCTGCCTGACTACTCATCCCCCTCTAACCCTATCTGCTCCTTTACCTCCACCTCCTCGTCAGCCGACGCCTTGTACATTTCCTCCTCCCTCTCTAAATGTCCATCTGCTGTTCCCAAGTCCCGCTGTTCATCTCATCCTCCTGCTTCTATTTCTCTGTCTATTACCTAAACTACTCATCCCCTTTTATCTCCTTTTCTTCCCATTCTTGGTGCACCTCTTCTTCTTCCCTCTCCCTCTCTCTTTCCTCCTCCCGTGCCTTCACTATCCATCTCTTCCTCATTCCTGTTTCCGTCCTTCTCTTTTATTTCACTGTCCATCTGCTTTTCCCTCTCTATGATCCTTTCCCCTTTGCCCATCTCCTCCCCCTCCAATCCATATGCTCCTCCACCACTTCTTGCATCTTTCTCTCAGTCCATTTCTTTCCTTTCCCTTTCTCTATCCATTTGTTCCTCCTTCCTATCTACTCCTCCCCCCCCCCTCTCTGACCATCCCTAGCTTCCCCCCCCCCTCTCTCTCTCTTCTCCCTCTGCCAATCTCCTCCTCTGTGCTTTCTCTGTTCATCTCCTTCTTTCCCCACTGTCTATTTCCTCTTCTACCCTCTCTCTGTCCCTCTCCTGCTCCTATTTTCTCTCTCCATATAATAACTCGTACACCAATAGAAGGTTGCTAGTTCTTACCCTAATAGCATTTTTTTTCCAGATAGTTAGTAGTACACTATGTGATCAAAAGTATCCGGACACCACCAAAACGTACGTTTTCCATATTAGGTGCATCGTGCTGCCACCTACTGCCAGGTGCTCCATATCAGCGACCTCATTAGACATAGTGAGAGAACAGAATGGGACGCTCCGCGGAACTCACGGACTTCGAACGTGGTCAGGTGATTGAGTGTCACTTGTGTCATACGTCTGTACGCGAGACTTCCACACTCCTGAACATCCCTAGGTCCTCTGTTTCCGTTGCGATAGTGAAGTGGAAACGTGAATGTTCACATACAGCACAAAAGCTTACAGGCCGACCTCGTCTGTTCACTGACAGAGGCTGCCTACAGTTGAAGTGGGTAGTAATGTGTAATAAGCAGACATTTATCCAGACCATCACACGGGAATTCCAAACTGCATCAGGATCCACTGTAAGTACTATGACAGTTAGGCGGGAGGTCAGAAAACTTGGATTTCATGGTCGAGCGGCTGCTCATAAGCCACACATCACGCGGGTAAATGCCAAACCACGTATTGCTTGGTGTAAAGAGCGAGAACATTGGGCGATTGAACAGTGGAAAAACGTTGTGTGGAGTGACGAATCACGGTACACAATGTGGCGATCCGATGGCAGGGTGTGGGTAGGGCGAATGCCCAGAGAACGTCATCTGCCAGAGTATGTAGTGCCAACAGTAAAATACGGTGGCAGTAGTGTTATGATATGGTCATGTTTTTCATGGAGGGTGCTTCCACGCGTTGTTGTTTTGCGTGGCACTATCACTGTACACGCCTACATTTATTTTTTGAGCACCTTCTTGCTTCCCGCTGTTGAAGAGCGATTTGGGGATGGCGATTGCATATTTCAAGACGATAGAGCACCTGTTCATAATGCACGGCCTGTGTCGGAGTGGTTACACGAAAATCACCCCGGTAATGGACTGGCATGCACAGAGTCCGGACCTGAATCCTATAGAAGACCTTTGGGATGTTTTGGAACGTCGACTTCGTGCCAGGCCTTACTGACTGAAATCGATACCTCTCCTCAGTTCAGGTCTCCGTGAAGAATGGGCTGCCATTCCCTAAGAAACCTTCCAGCACCTAATTGAATGTATGCCTGCGAGAGTGGAAGCTGTCATCAAGACTAAGGGTGGGCCAACACCATATTGAATTCCAGCATTACCGATGGAGGGCGCCACGAACATAGAAGTCATTTTCAGCCAAGTGTCCGGATACATTTGATCACGTAGTATATTTGTACCACATTTGGTTGAAATTGGTTAAGAAGCTTATGTCAAGGTCTTCACTCGCGGCGAACACTCACGTCACATATATTTCAGATTTATTTAAAATATTTCATAAATGTTTGTTCATGTAAGTCTCTTGTATCGTTAGCGAATATCGTCCTGCAGTTTCGTTTTCACGCAGCTCAGCGTTTATAATGTCACAGCTCTTGAACTATGTGTCATAAAATGATGTAATTTTGTAGGGAAATTCAGTGGCATATGTGGTTATTGTTCGAGATATTTGCTGCGGATAAAGTTAGTAGGAAAGTAGTAATAAATTTACACGTTATGCCTGATACAGCAGTTTTTCACGCAGGTTGGTGCTTATGGTGTCATGTGTTCCTAAAGTATTGTAAGTAGAGTGTTTAGGTTTTTATGTTGGTAACGTCACGTAGCGCTTTGTATAAAAATGACTGGCTGTGCTGTGTGCAGTCTGTGGCTGGTTGGCATTGTTGGAATATTCGCTATTGTAGTGTTGGGCAGTTGCATGTGAACAGCGCGTAGCGTTGCGCAGTGGGAGGTGAGCCGCCAGAAGTGGTGGATGTGGGAAGAGAGATGGAAGTTTTGAGAGCAGACGATCTGGACGTGTGTCCGTCAGAAAAACGAAATTTGTAAGACTGGATGTCATGAACTGATATATGTATTATGGGTTTTGAACACTATTAAGGTAAATACATTATTTATTCTCTATCAAACTCTTTCATTTGCTAACTATGCCTATCAGTAATTAGTGCCTTCAGTAGTTAGAATCTTTTATTTAGCTGGCAGTATTGGCGCTCGCTGTATTGCAGTAGTTCGAGTAAGGAAGATTTTTGTGAGGTAAGTGATTCATGGAAGTATAGGTTATTGTTAGTCACGGCCATTCTTTTGTAGGAATTATTGAAAGTCAGATTGCGTTGCACTAAAAATATTGTGTGTCAGTTTAGAGTTGATCAGAATAAGTAAAGAGTGAAATGACTGAGTACGTTCAGTTCTGTTCAGCTGTTTGAAAATCATATAATATAAGAGGTTTATCAGCACAGTAATTAACTAATATTTCTAAGGGGATGTTTCACTATAAATCGTACAATGATTTAATTTTGTAGGTGCATATAGCAGCATACATTTTTGAGTTATCAGTCTTCTGACTGGTTGATGCGGCCCGCCGTGAATTCCTCTCCCGTACCAACATTTTCATCTCAGGGTTGCACATGTTACCTACGTCCTACCCTCTGTGTTGCAAATGGAGTTAGTAACAAAGAAACAATAAATTTAAACCTCATGCATGATGCGGCCGTTTTTCACGCATCTCAGCGTTTATCTCATATCTCTTCAAATATGTGTCGTATAACGATACAACATTTTATCATGGTGTATGGGACGATGTCTACAGAATATGTTGCAAATAGAGTTAGTACCAAAGAAGTATTAAAACGTCATGCCAGATGTGGCACTTTTATTGAATGAACATGCAAAACTTATGTTTCGCGGAAGTTTTAAGTTAACTGTAAAGTTTGTTACAAATCACTACACGCTTTTATTCTCCAACACTCGATGGAGAAATTATGGGTATTCGTGCCTTTGAGATACATTCATTTTTCACCCCCACCCCTTTCGCAGGTAGGTGTTTATTATCGTAACAGATATTCTTTCCAGATAGTGGTTGATATATATAACAAGTTTGGTTGAAAATGGTCCTCCAGTTTAGGCGGAGGTATGAAACAAACATGCAAATGTCTGTATATACATACATCCATTTTGATAATATGTAAGGACGTAAGTCACTGTGAGGTGACGTAAATCATTTTTTCTATTTTCTTTTTCATTAATGGAGGACGTAGAGCAAGGATGACTATTGGTAAAGCTCCTTATGAAATTACATTTTTCTGATTTTTTCATGGTTGTCATTTCGTGACATGTTTTTGGGAGGAAATAGTAATATGTTTATTTAGAGCGTAAACGTATTGGCTGTAACGAATAAATCTTTCCGTTGTAACATTACGAGCGCTTAGCGTGGAGAAAACACTTCTGGTAGCGCAAAGAATTTTATCGGGGCGGCTGGCTGCCGCTAACTGGGCGAGCGGCGAGGAGGCAATTCAGGATAGTAAGTGGTCATGTGGGTGGAGCTGAGGTTTACTGAGGCAGGAAACGGTGGATCAGTGGGGAAATATCGATCACGGGAATATAGCGGGCAAGTAAGCATGGAAGCTCCGGTGACTTGCTGTATAATAATAGAATATCTCCTTTATTATAATTCCAGTCTTGGATCACAATGTTTATTTGTGATCAGGTTATTAATTTCGATCAGTAATAACCATCTTCAGACGTGAGTAAAACCATGTTGCGAAACGTCCATCACGCTAATACATGGGATGGTGCAGTCAAAAACTGAAATGGCTAATGATTTTGACTCTCCAATCAAATGTGATAGCTTGACATATGTTATAAACACATTTCCACTCGCGTCGGAAGATGGCAATTACTGACCGAAGTTAATAACCTGATTACAAATAAATATTTTCATCCAAGACCGGAATAATAATAAAGCAAATATTTTCCTGGATCGGTGGAAACTTCTTCGTGACTATGTCACAACTGGTAATAAAATTTTAATACTTATGAAAAATACTTACATACATGCTATGAGAGAGCTAAATACATGTAAATTGTGGCAATAAAACGAGCTCGTTACTAATTAAACTTATATTCTATATGAACTGTAATTAATGTATGAATATTATATATATATATATATATATATATATATATATATATATATATATATATGGTGAGGGTCAGTCACCTAACATTACCGCTGGATATATTTCGCAAACCACATCAAATACTGACGAATCGATTCCACAGACCGAGGAGAGGGACTAGTGTAATTGGTTAATACAAACCATAAAAAAAAATGCACGGAAGTATGTTTTTTAACACAAACCTACGTTTTTTTAAATGGAACCCAGTTAGTTTTGTTAGCACATCTGAACATATAAACAAATACGTAATGAGTGCCGTTTGTTCCATTGTAAAATGTTAATTACATCCGGAGATACTGTAACCTAAAGTTGACACTTGAAATCTCAGGCGTTCAGTTGCGTGTTGTAACAAACATCGCATTTCTACAGAATGATATGCCAACGTTGCTCGAAAATGTCCCACTGGACATTATATATATATCTTAAATGAATTATATGAAATGTAATTAACATTTCCAAATTATTATAGTTCATAAAAATTGTAACAACTCAACCTGCCATACAAGTTACACTTCGGGTAAGTCACAGAAAGTTGGCCACGCTAGAAATTATCAGGACATGTTTTTTTTCCTATTAAGCAAAATGATCAATAATTATAAACACTTTAATTAGTTATACAACAATAGATCCATAACTACGAATTCTTCCACATGGAATGACGCTAGTTGCAACGTCTGGTTCATGATAATTTGATGCTTATATTTTATTTTTAGTTTGTTATTTGACTAAGGACGTGTTGCAGTGTCAGATATTGCGAGATATAAAGTTCTCCATAGTTGTATAATTAATGTAAAATGTTTCATTATGACGTCACAAGTTCACAGAGATTATTTACTATACGTTTGTAGTGTGTACATAAGTGACACGAATATTTAAAACACTCAAATGATGATTATTTTATAGACACATGCATTGAATAGAACAGTGGTCATGTGCGGAAGTGCATAAAGAGCCTTGCAGATGCGATTATATGCTCTTTTGGTTGGTGTGCGGCAGGCCGGAGGAGCTGGTGAGGTTTGGATGGCCAGAGCACCGCATGGTCTAAGACAGTGTTCGTGGGCTTCACGATCACGACCATAAAGTGTTCTTAATGTGGTCGGAACTCTTACATATTTAGGAATTTTAAAAACCTTCGTAGGAGTGAGCTGCGGAACTTGAATTCGGTCAGGAGTTAAGGTTTCCAAGTTAATTTCAGTGATGGTTTCTTTTGGGCACATGTGAATTTTATTGTTATTTAACCATTTCCAAGCAGTTGTGAAATGTAGTATTTTACTGTATTCGTATTACTTCAGTTTTTGTGGCGAACGTGTTAGGTGTTCGTTACAGTAGTACTGATGATTAATGAACTTTAGATTCTACCGCATCTTACGATTTGCTACTAATTTCGTGAATTAATGTAGGATTATTCGTTCATCTTGCACACACTACGATACGCAAATGCTACTTTTGCATTACATAACTATATTTTAGATTGATAGATTACACAATATGCAGATTATGCAATGATCTTGCATATGTCACTGTAACTAATTTTTGCACTACGTAACGACCTTTCACGCTGTTAGATTAGATATTATTTAGCTACATTATTAATTTTATATGAGTCCACCACTCACATTTATTTCTGAAATTATTTGTTATAAATATTGGGTTTGAATTAAAAAAAACTTGGTTTGGGGAACATCATTAAACCTATACTATGGAAACTTATTTGAAAATTTAAACCTGGCTTCAGTTATTTATTTATTTATTATATATTTTGTAGAAGTTCTGATAATTGGTCTCTGATACTAAGATATTTAAAAAATCTTACCTGTGTTAGAATTTGGGCTTGAAAGTAACGGTGTACGGTCGCCATTATAAAATTTAGCGAGCCATGCAAGTCTTACACTGCAGACGTTACCTGCGACATTTTGAACCGTCAAAATTAGGTTGGACTCGTTCAGGGTGGGAGTAACTGAAGCAGAGAGTTGAGTTGCACCGTGATGCACACTGCTTCTCTTACACAGTCTGCCACTGCGGGTTGATGAATATCTCTCAGGCGTTCTTGCATTTACGGCATGAAATCGTGATGAAAAGTCTCTTCTTTGGACAGTGTATTTCCTCTATTAATCTCACTGGAATGGATCCCACACTGACGAGTTGCACTCAGTACTAAATCGCGCGAGTCGTAAGCTTTCGTGGGTAAGTAAAATGTTCTTAGATATTTCTGGGCGTGATCAACCATCTCATTTACCCACAACTGGTTTGAATGTCGTCACTCTGGACGCTAAATAAATGTCGTGTGACTAGGGCCTCCTGTCGGCTAGACCGTTCGCCGGGTGCAAGTCTTTCGATTTGACGCCACTTCGGCGACTTGCGCGTCGGTGGGGATGAAATGATGATGATTAGGACAACACAACATCCAGTCCCTGAGCGGCGAAAATCTTTGACCCAGCCGGGAATCGAACCCGGGCCCTTAATTTGACAATCTGTCGCCGACCACTCAGCTACTGGGGGCGGACACTCCGGACGCTTGCTGCACGATATTCCATTGTCGGGGTATCTTGGGTCGAAGAAGGAAGAGAGGAGAAAGAAGAAGATGATGCCGATGGGCCGGGGAGGGCCTTTATTGCGCGGGTTCCAGAACGTGAGAGGTGGATTGTCGAGGCGCGACAGCACGCCAATCTAGAGAGGTAGCAGCGAGGGATCTTCGGAGGAGCAAGAGAGGTCTGCCACAGTTCGGGAGGCGAGTTGGCAGCAGGGGCGGGAGGACGCCTTTCCAGAGAAGGAGCCGGCGACATCACTCAGCAGACGGGCCGGAGGGGTCCACCAGCAGCAAGAAAGGAGATAACGTCAGCCGAGGCACGTGGCAGCCTGGGCAGGCAGCGTTAATGACGTGGCTGGGAGGCGACGCGACGACAGAGACGGTGCAGAAGGCAGCGCAGACTCCGGAAAAAAATCTAATTAAGTAAGAAAAACTGTAGGTACAACATGCAGTCACACGAGAAAGCAAACATAAGTGGTAGTAATGTTGTGCAGTCGTCACCAGTTAGGCGATACATTATATCAAGAGATGCTCTGAAATTATTGCCACAACATTTTGATGGTACAAAAGCATAGTTAAACGAACTGCTAGATAACTGGGGCAGTGTATTTCACTTAGTGGCCCCTGATCAGCATGGTGTGTTGCTGAAGTTCGTTAAGGCACGAAGAAATAGAGGTGTCGGGAATAAGTTATTAGTCAGGGACCACTTTGCCAGCTGTACGTGCTATTTTGGTGGAAAACTATGGTTGTAAACAGACTCTAGGTTTCCACGCTTGCAAAATATATGCAAAGAAAGTGGCAAAAGCCATGCACATTGGAGTTCGCGCATTGATGCCCTGCAACATCATTTTATAGAAACAATTGGAGGTGTAATGACTGAAGCTGAGTTAGCTGGCAGTATTTCTCGGGTTCTGAAATTGGGCAGACCAGTATTCATACAAGGACTTCATTATGACAGAATTAAAACAGTAGTAAGAGCTAGAGGAGAGACAGTAACACTCTGAGGCCGTCGGTATTGCCACTACGGAGGAAAATGCTATTGCATCAGCTACAGATGAGCCAATAGGGAGAACAGTTGTTAGAATATCGCGGACGGACTCACTTAGAAACGTGACTTCATTTAACTGTGGTAAGAGAGGTCACGGGATCAAAAAGATTGTAGTCTGCAGAAACGAGAAAGAGTACTTGAGCAGAAACAGAAAGAAAACACAAGAAGGAAGAATAAAACGCGGGAAGGCTAGCGAAATTAGAATGAGAGCACGCGGAAAGGTTAGCAGAAAGAGAACGAGAATTCAAAGGGCATTGTAGAGAAACGGACTATCCAAAGCCAGTAAAGCGTTGCCAGTGCAGATTATCGGGGCGCAGCACTGCATGTGCAGACTCCAGTAACGTAATACGCTTTAAGAGTAACCAGAGAGGCCATTGTGCCAGACAGTGCAATGAATGGGCGTGGTTAGCAAGAAGAAAGAATAAGATGCCGGAAACTAAACAGAGGCGTAATGAGGCAGTCGAATTGCGCCGTATTAGGCAAGATATTTACTGTCGACTGCACAAATAAGAATTTTGTAGAATTGTCGTGTACAGAAGGAACACGAAATGCGACGAGGTGTTTAATAAATAGGGGTGCACAATCAGTTTAGTTAAAAAGGAATGTTTGTGTAATACAGAGACAAGTATTAGGATCAGAGGTATCGCTAAAATTATGACAGACGGAAGGTACTGTAGACATTGAATTACATGTCGTAAGAGCTCTGTTTGTAAGGCACACAGTCCACGTTATAGGGGCAGAGGTAGATCTGCCATTTGAGCGTCTGTTAGGAAGGGATCTCCTAATGAAACAGAATGCTGTGATAAATTATGGTTCGAAAAGTGTAAGGATTCGTGGAAAGAGAATACAGTGCGAGCTGCAAGGGCACGACAGTTCCTAAAGAGAGAATTTCAAAGGAAACATGTAAACGATGAGGTGACAGAAGCCACGATAAACAGTTATTCTAGTGCAGGCGTGGTAGGGGCTGCGAGACATCGATGTGTTTGTTCGTTTGCCGGCCGCGGTGACCGTGCGGTTCTAGGCGCTCCAGTCCGGAGCCGCGCTGCTACTACGGTCGCAGGTTCGAATCCTGCCTCGGGCATGGGTGTGTGTGATGTCCTTAGGTTAGTTAGGTTTAAGTAGTTCTAAGTTCTAGGGGACTGATGACCACAGCTGTTGAGTCCCATAGTGCTCAGAGCCATTTGAACCATTTTTTTTTTGTTTGTTCGTTTGTGGTCGGTCCCGCAGAACGAGAGAAGTTGCAGTATTGCGAATAAGGTAGGTGCCGTTTCGGCAGGAGTCACGAGAAAGCCATATGTTTCTTCGTTTGCAGTAGGAGCCGCAGGACGTGGGAAACGTGCGTCGAACACGGTAAGTGCCGTTCGATGACGGTCGGAACTGCAGAGCGAGGAAAAGTCGAACGCGGTAGGGCCGGTTTCATGGTGGTAGGAGCCACAAAAAAACGAAAACTTAAGGAGGAAGGGCTTGGCGTCACTAGAGAGCACTGCGTTGGTCGGATTGTGGTTGGAGCCACAAGAAATCGAACAGTGGTATAGGAGAAGCTGTGAAACATCAGGATTCAGTGGCGGTTGGAGCTGCGAAAATAGGGAAATGTCAGCGTGGGAGAAAATCTACAAGAACAGAGATGAAAAAAGGGTAAAGAATAATTATGGGTGCAAGAGAGGAGCGAATTTTTAAAGTGAATGTAGATTCAAGGCATGTGTCAGAAGTGATAATTCCTAAGCTACAAATCAGACCAGGAGTGTATGTACCAGAACCAATGGTATCGTAAAATGTGGCACATGCGTAACGAGTGTGCTTAACACGACAGAAGAATGTCTGTCAATCTAGTATCCAGTAACGGTGGCTGAGAAAGTGCCATATTAAGAGGAATTTAGAGTAAGGCCAGAGATTCACGGCAAGCAAATTAAAAGAGAATCTCAGAGTTGAGCACTTATATAAAGAAGAAAGGAATACCACAACGGATATATGTATGGGTATAGTCATATAGACTCATGCTCATAAATTAAGGATAATGCTGATAAATGCTGAAACAACGCTCTGGTGGGCGGTTCGCGGGTTTAAATCACCTCGGGGTATAACCATGCTGTGCATTTGACCTGCGGTCGTCGCACGGTGGCGCTAGCAGCAGTCCACATACACAGAGGTGGGTTGGTGCATGTCAGAGTATTGTGCAGCGAGTAAGTGTGCAGACGTTGTCAGACGTGCTAATGGTGACTGTGTGTTGAAAATGGCTCAAAGAACACATACTGATGATGTTATGAGGGGTATAATACTAGGGCAACTGTAGACTGGTCAAACACAGAAGGTCGTATCACGAGCCCTCCATGTGCCACATAGTGTGATCTCAAGATTATGGCAACGCTTCCAGCAGGCAGGAAATGTGTCGAGGCACTACAGTACCGGACGTTCACAGTGTACAAGACCACAAGAAGACCGATATTTCACCATCAGTGTCTGCAGACGGCCACAGAGTACTGCAGGTAGCCTTGCTCGGGACCTTACCGCAGACACTGAAACAGTTGTCTCATGACAAACAGTCTACAGACTACTGAACAGACATGGTTTATTCTCCCGGAGACCTGCAAGGCGCATTACACTGATCCCTGGTCACAGGAGAGCCCGTAAAGCCAGGTGTCAAGAACACAATACATGGTCACTGGAACAGTGGTCCCAAGTTGTGTTCACGGACGAATCCAGGTATAGTCTGAACAGTGTTTCTCACCGGGTTTTCATTTGGCGTGAACTAGGAACCAGATACCAACCCCTTAATGTCCTTGAAAGGGACCTGTATGAAGGTCGTGGTTTGATGGTGTGGGGTGGGTTTATGATTGGTGCACGTAGAGCCCTGCATGTCTTTGACAGAGGAACTGTAACAGGTCAGGTGTATCGGGACGTCATTTTGCACCAGTATGTCCGCCTTTTCAGGAGTGCAGTGGGTCCCACCTTCCTCCTGATGGATGATAACGCACGGCCTCACCGAGTTGCCATCGTGGAGGAGTATCTTAAAACTGCAGATATTAGGCGAATGGAGTGGCCTGCCTGTTCTCCAGACCTAAACCCCATCGAGCACGTCTGGTATGCTCTCGGTCGACGTATCGCTGCACATCTTCAAAATCCTACGAACGACACTTCAGGAGCTCCGACAGGCACTGATGCAAGAATGGGATGCTATACCCCAACAGCTGCTCGACCACCTGATTCAGAGTATGCCAACCCCTTGGGCGGCCTGTGTGCCTGTGCATGGTGATCATATCCCATATTGTTGTAGGGGTACATGCAGAGGAAACAGTGGCGTTTTGTAGCACATGTGTTTTGGTACGGTTTTCTCAACTTATCACCAATACCGTGGACTTACAGATCTGTGTTGTGTGTGTTGCCTATGCTATTAGCGTCAGTTTTGTGTAGTGCCACGTTGTGTGGCACGACATTCTGCAATTATCCTTCATTTATGAGCATGAGTGTATTTCATTTGCCAGGAGAGCAACTGATACACACAGATACGTTAATGCATGAAATAAAATTAATACTACAAGCAGAAGGTCGGGTAAAATATCTGAGACCATATAGAATTGCACAGACCCAAGAAGAGGTCTTGCAATAGGAAATTAATAAAATGTAGCTAGACGATATCATAGTTCAAAGTAGCAGTGGATGGAATTTTTCGCTTATAATGACTCCAAAGAAAAGGGAAGCTAGCGGAAAACAAAAATGGCGGATTGCAGCAGACTATAGCCGCCTCAATGAGGTATCTGTTAATAATCTTGCTATGATAGATTTTGTGTGGTCTAGGAAAAGCCAAGTATGTCTCAACACTTCATTTAGCGAAGGGGTATTATCAAGTGCTGTTAGGTGACAGAGACCAGGATAAAGCAGCGTTTAGTAGGCCATATGAGCATTATGAGTACGAGAGGATGCCATCATGTCTGGAAATGGCTTCAAATACATTCAAGAATTTGATGAATTCCATTCTAATGGGATTGCAAGAATAAAATGTATTCATTTAATTACATGACGTAGTAACATTTAGCTCCTCAATAGAAGAGCATAGTTGTCGACTTTGGGTGGTCTTTGAAAGATTAAGGCATTACAATTTAAAGCTACGAGTAGATAAATATTAATTTTGGTGCAAAGAGGTTACCTTTTTGGGTATGTTCTTACTGAAGAGGGGTTAAAGCCTGATACAAAGTAGGTCGAAGTAGTAAAGCAGTATCCACAACCAAAGACTACTACACAGTTACAGCCTTTCTAAGGTTAAGCCGGTATCGGCGTCGTTTTGGAAATAATGATAGTAAAATTGCAAAACCCTTACATGATTTGGAGAAGAAAGGGGTTGCATACAAGTGGGGAAAGGAACAGGAGGAAGCAATTTAACAATTGAAGGAAAAACTGTTAAGTGAAGAGTTGATTGTTACAACTGACGCTAGTAATAACTCTGTCGGAGCCCTACTGAATCAAGGAAAACGGAATAGCGATCTTCCTGTTGCATATGCATTCAGAACCATAAATAAGGCGAAACAGTCATACAGTACTGTAGAAATGGAGAAGTCAGAAATATGCTGGGCAGTTAAATACTTTCGACCGTATTTATTAGGCAGAAAATTAACAGCATGTATGGATCAGAAGCCATTAACATGGGTAAGTAGTGTTTGTTAAAAGTTAGACTAAAACAGGAAGATAATGATTATCAAATTCTCTACAAAAGTGCAAGTGAAATGAGATTGCATATATTCTATCTAGAATTAGAAATCGAAGCACTGTTACTGATGAGTAGGAAAGGAGTAAAAGCAACTCGGGGTAGGCAACCGGAACAGCTGAGACAACTGCAGGGGTTAGAGTTTAAAGCCATCACTGAGGTTGTAAACGGCGACACTAGAGGGTCACATGGAAAACGGGAGATAAGCGGGGTCAGCAATCCGGGCCATGTGGAAAATAAAGATACATAGATCAGGGCAGGTGACACAGCTGTGAAGGAACCAGCTGTTAGACTGAGTCGAGAGGAAAAGTAAGCGATTCTGTAAGAGTTCCATGATTCACCAATTGGTGGCCTTCAGGGTATCGTTAGAACTCAAAACAGGATAAAGAAATATTATACACAGGAAAGTATGAAAGCAGATATAGAGCAGTACATTCACCAGTGTCAAAGCTAGTAAAAGAAGAAGATCATCCAAAATAAAACAATGGAGATAACGACAACAAGATGTGATATCGACCTTGTAGACCCCCCCACCCCCGCCTTTCACAAACACAGAAACGTAATAAGTACATCCTTACCTTTCAGGATGCACTAGCGAAGTTCCTAGTTGCGGAACTCACTGAAAAACAAGATACCGAAACGGTAGAAAGAGCTCTAGTGGAAAAGATTGTTTTGAAGTTTGGCATACCAACCTTACTACTGAGTGATACGGGTAGTAACTTTATTTGCGAAACGATGCGATAAGTATGTAAATTATTGCCTAGAGAGAAGACACAGACGACAGAGTAATGGAGCATTAGAAAGTAAACACCAAATCTTAACTGAAACGTTCAGACGCTTTATACACAGAGCACAGACGGACTGGGATCCCTGGGATCCATATGCGGTATTCGCATTTAACACAACACCGCGTAGAGCAACGGGATGCACATTTCATGAGTTGTTCTTTCGGAGAGTGTGCAATATACCAGGAATTCTGCAAAAGAACCCAGCTGAGATAATTTATAATTACGATGACTGTGTGCTTGAATTAAAAGACCAAATGAAAGTTATGTATCAGTGTCCACATGATTTCAATACTCGTTCTAAATTAAGGAGTAATGAGTACGATGCAAGGCCCAACACCCTAAAGAATTTCAACCAATGGATAAAGTTCTGCTATATGACAAAAGTGTTCGTAATGGAAGATCGAAGAAATTACAGTCAATGGCGAGACACATATATGATAAAGCTAAAGCACCAAGAATGTGGTCTTACATTTAAGAGATAGTAAGTGTATAACAGTACATTTCAACCATCTGACATCTGAAAGAGTATTTTTTGATTACAGGATGGCTGCAAAATATGTGGGAGTGTCAGTTTCCATAAAATCATTCGGAATTACTTCGGTTCAAACAGTGGCACATCATGTAGATCTCTAATTTACAAAGTTCTGGTCATCACCAGGAGTACAGTATGACAACATGGGGAATATCAGTCTTTATAGTGTTACATGGAGAATTGAGAGTTATTTCAATTTAGTAAAATTAAAGAATAAGTTTTAAAACACCGGAGTATTAGCTATCAAATGTGTAGAATTCTGTCAGAGAAGACTATACATCGCTTAACTTGAATGCTTCAGAACGTGCCAGAACAAAACAGGCCTTACATTTCCACATAGGTAAATTGTGAAATCACAAAGTCTAATTGGACAGCTAGCTTGCCATGAAAGAAGAGTACAGGAATGCGGAGCACTAAATTTTGTTTGGGAAATAAGCAAAATATTATTTGGAACTCTGGATGAACATGATGCCACGCATCTTAACGCAAAAATTGATGTTTTGGAAGCAGTGCAGAAATAGCTATTAAGGTTAACAGGAGAGCAAGCTACCACAGTAAAATCAAAGCTAACGAGTTTGAATCAAACATTAAGCTTCGTAGGAATAAATGAAGAGGTTATCACACAGGGAGTGAAAAGTCTTAGTCAGCAAATAACGCAGTTCGAAAGTGGCACTGACGGAAGGTTGCAGAGAGATGTTATATTGATAACATTAATGAGCAGCTAATTCAGCTAACATAATCTTTAATGAGTCAGAATTGGAATACAATTTACTAATTACTGTAATCGTAAATGTACAAAAAGGTATTTCATTACCACATTTCAGTAACTTCGCGCAAGTAGTAAAATATTTAGACCTGATATAAGATGAAATTAAACATAAGAGATTCACAATAATACTTTGCAGGGGACAATCATTATCAGTTGCTTGAAGTAATAAACTTTGGTGTGTTCAGAGCTGGCAATATTTTAAATTATGTCTTGAATGTTTGCCTTGTAGATAGTAGTGTCTTTTACATGTATAAAATCTGGCCACTTCTTGATAAAGTAGATGTAAAGAAGCAGTTGTTTACATATATAGCACCAGAGAAGGAAATACTGTCAGTAGATGATGGAAAAAGGCAGTATGTGGAGTTAAATAATGATCATTTGTTACGTAAAAAGATAAATCAGTGTCACAGAATTTGCAAGCAAAACATTTGTCCTTTGGTCTATCTATGACCATAGAAGTATGAAGCTAAGAGGTCTCAGGCTGTAGCTAAAATGCCTAAAGAATTGTATCTAATAGTACATTGTGTTAAATGAAAGTGTTTGGACACGAATAAGAGGTAAGGAATGGTAATTTGTAGTTCCAAAAGGTGAAGGACTTACATTGTTATGTAGCGATAATAAACCTACTGATGTAGTTATTCGTGGTACAGGAAAATTGAAATTTATGGAAAAGTGGAAAGGATATGGTGCTCAAATATTAATACAGCCTCAACATATTATTAGAAAAAATTCAACAAATAATGATATAGTTCCGAATTTGAATATAGATATAGTGTTGCATTGTTAATCAGGAAAGAGCAATATAACAGAACTTACTTTCAATCTCCCTGGTGGGCATGAAGTGAGATAGATAATTTAAAATGAGCAGGGTATAAATTGGATGAATTGAAAAACGAAATTTTGTTTCAACAAAAGACTGTTTGTCGTGGATTTTCATTAGGCAGCAGATCTGTTGGAATTATGCAGGTCAAGCACTGTAATCATGATTGTAGTACTGTGCATATGTAAAAATTGTAAATGCTGTAGAGAGTGTTTTCAGTTGATCTGAAGAACAATGGGTGAAGACTGTTATTAGAAGATATGTGTGATGAATAAGATTGTAAACCAGTATCCAAGTAGAGAACTGGTAAGGTATCCGCCTACTTGAAGAGATTTAGGAGAAACTGAATAAACTGTATTTGAAAGAAAGCCAATCAGATATGAAGCTAGAGACAGCGGTAATGTATGAAAAAAGTGTTGTACCAACAAGACATTTGAAAATGTATAAAGAAGACGGCCTTGAATGTTTACGACAAGAACAGATAAGAGATAGACACGAAAGTAAAAGTGGTAAATAAGAGAAATGTATAGTTGTGTGGAAATAGTTATGAGAGCATAGACAAAATGATATTTTGTGCACGCTTGATAAAGAAGAATTCATAATGAGTTTGTATTAGGACGTTTTCGTCTACACCCTTTTACAAGCAAGAAACAGTGATGTATTTAGAGCACGATGTGCTTATGACAAATTGCTTCATGAAAAGGTGTACTGTGAACTTTATGTTTATAAACTGCATGTTGAAAACCGGTGTGTAGCTGTGGATAAATGGTAGTTTATGATGTTTTAGGGTAAAAACAGTTGTTTTGTGTGAATGCAAGCCTTGCAAAAGGAACGCAAGGTAGAATTAATTTGTGTGTCGAATGAAAGGAAACGATTTGTTCAACTATACATATACTACGAGAAATTATGTAAATTAGAGTGAGAAGTTAAACCTGCAGTATTTTGAAATAAGTGCTACAAAAGAATGTAATAAGAAGTAAAAAAATTAATTGTGAATTATATGCTGAAAGAAGTATATGATTAACTGTGCACGGAAATAGAATATATGCTATAAGAGCAATGATTAATTGGAAGACGACCTAAGTATGAACAGAAGTAACACAGCATTTTGAAGGAAGTGTGGATAAAGGAAGAAAATGAAAAAATTTTAAAGGAAAAGGTACAGATGAATTTACTTGTAAATAAAGAATCGAATCCAAGAGGTACATACTAACACAGCTGATAGAAAAATTTTGCAGTCTCTCAGGGCAGAAACTACAAAATTTTCACTCCGAGAGGGATGTGTCACATATATGTCGCAAATGAGTAGCGTCAAGTATAGAGAGCGTACTGCTAAGAATATAATGTTGCTCAAAGAGTGTCACTAAACGAGTAACCTAACGTCGCAAGGACGCTAGGAAACTGGAGGCACTGTGTTTTTTGTGATACGGGTAGTGCGGGATACGTGACCAGCAGCATAGAAGCTTCTGGAAGGAGGACAGAGCGTGGTCGCGTGGGAGGCACGTCATGCCAGCCTATATAACCAGCGCCGCCGGCGCTGCTGAAGATTCATATTCCGATCTCAGTTTGCCTCAGACGCTGAACCTGCTTTACTCTGCGCCCAGGACCGAAATTTGTTTCTCGTGGCATTTAGCTGCACAAAGTACATGAAGGATTGCACAACATAGTCAACGTATTAATGCCTCGTAGGATTGGACAGTTGTTGAGTCTCAGTTATTATTCAGAGTACCTTGTCCTTTTTCCCTGCCAATTTCCTTTTTCTGATCTGTCTACTGACTTGTTTGATGCGGCCCCTCCTGTGCAACCTACGTCCTCAGTTATCTGCTGGATGTTTCCAATCCCTTTCTTCCTCTACCGTTTTTCTCTGTAAAGCTCCCTCCCTCTAGTTCCATAGAACATTCCCTGAGGTTTTAACAGATGTCCTATCATTCCGGCCCTTCCCTTTGTCAGTGTTTTCCACGGATGCCTTTCCTCTCCAATTCTGTGCAGAACCTCCTCATTCTTTACCCTACTAGTCACCTTAATTTTCTACATCCGTCTGTAGCACTCCATCTCAAATGCTTCGATTCTGTTCTATTCCTGTTTTCCCACTGTCCATGTTTCACTGCCGTACAATGCTGTGCTCCAAACGTACAAGGTCCCGGGTTCGAGTCTCGGTCCGGGACTCAGTTTTAATCTGCCACGAAGTTTCAAAATCAGCGCACACTCCACTGCAGAGTGAAAATTTCATTATGATGCAAGATGTTGGAAATCCCGATGGAAGTAGGGGTATGGTTAAACTACTGGGAGAGACGGGTAATATAGAATATGTACAAGAGTCAGAGGGAACAATGAGTGGACGACCAAGAGCGAAGTGCTCGGATTAAAAAGGGTGTAAGACCAGGATGTAGTCTTTCGGCCCTGCTCTTCAATCTGTATATCGAAGAAGCAATGACGGAAATAAAAAAAAACGGTTGAAGAGTGGAATTGCAGCCGCGTGGTGTAGCCGCACATTCTGGGGCGCCTTCTCACGGTCCGCGCGGCTCCCACCGTTCTGCTCCATTCCTGTTTTCCCACTGTCCATGTTTCACTGACGTACAATGCTGTGCTCCAAACGTACATTCTCAGAAATTTCTTCCTCAAATTAAGTCCTATGTTTGATCCTCGTAGTTTTGTCTTGGCCAGGAACGTCCTTTTTTGCCAGTGCTAGTCTGCTTTTGATGTTCTCCTCACTCCATCCGTCATGGTTATTTTGCTGCCTAGGTAGCAGAATTCTTTAACTCCATCTACTCCGTGACCATCAATCCTGACGTTCAAGTTTCTCTCTGTTCTCATTTCTGCTACTTCTCACTACTTTCGTCTTTCTTCGATTTACTCTCAGTCCATAAACTGCACTCATTAGATTGTTCATTCCTTTCAGCATATCATGTAATTCTTCCTCACTTTCACTCAGTATAAATTGTCGTGAGCGAATCGTATCATTGATATCCTTTTAGGTGGAATTGTAATTCCACTATTTTTGGAAATTCGTAGTAAGGTCTTACGGTATCAAACTAATGAGGTCATCGGTCCAAAACTTACACACTACCTTATCTAACTTAAACTAATTTAAGCTTAGGACAACACACACACCCATGCCCGAGGGAGGACTCGAACCTCCGACGGAGGGGAGCCGCGCGGACCGTGAGAAGGCGTCCCAGAACGCGCTGCTACACCAAGCGGCTGTAATTCCACTCTTCAACCTTTCTTTTATTTCCGTCATTGCTTCTTCGATATACAGACTGAACAGCAGGGGCGAAAGTCTACATCCTGGTCTCACACCCTTTTTAATCCGAGCACTTCTCTCTTGGTTGTCCACTCATTGTTCCCTCTGACTCTGGTACATATTGCATATTACCCGTCTCTCCCTGTAGTTTACCCCTTACCCCTACTTTCATTGGGATTTCGAACATCTTGCACCAGAATGAAATTTTCACTCTGCAGCGGAGTGTGCGCTGATTTGGAGTGAGCTACCCAAGCACAGACGAGGTACTGGCGGAAGTAAAATTGTGAGGACGGGTCGTGAGTCCTGCTTGGGTAGCTCAGTTGGAAGAGCACTTGATCGCGAAAGGCAAAGGTCCCGAGTTCGAGTCTCGGTTCTGCACACAGTTTTAATCTGCCAGGAAAATTCATCTTGGACCATTTTACATTGCCGAACTCATTCTTCAAGTCGACAAATCCTATGAACGTGTCTACATTTTTCTTTAGTCTTGCTTCCATTATCAACCTGAAAGTCAGAATTTACCTTTCTAAAAAGCTCTCATAAATTCTGATTCTAATACTGAATACCCTATAGGCTCTAAAAATGGATTCCTGTTCCTTCTTCTATCACATCAGACAAATCTCTCCCCCCTATCCCCCCACCCCTCATAGAGGCCTTCAGTCTACTGTTTTCACCTATCCGCTCTCTCCTCTGCATGTAACAGTGGAATTCACGTTGCATTCTTAATGTTACCACCCTTCCTTTTATTATCACCAAAGGCTGTGTTGACTTTCCTATAGGCTGAGTTAGTCCATCTGCCAATCATTTCCTTTTCGATTTTTTCATATTTGTCATGCAACGATTTCGTCTTACCTTCCCTGCACTTCTATTTATTTCATTCCTGAGAGACCTGTTTTTCTTCATTCCTGAATCCATGAACATTTTTGTATTTTCTTCGTTCATCGAAAACTAGTATTTCTTCTGTTACCCATCGTTTCTTCACAGTTACCTATTTTGTACCTATGTTTTTCTTTCCAACTTTCGTAATTGCCCATTTTAGAGATGTCCATTCCTCTTCAGTTGTACTGCCTACTTTGCCACTCAAAATTGCTGCATCTATGGTCTTAAACAACTTAAAGCCTATCTCGTCATCACTTAGTACTTCTGTATTCCACTTATTTGAGCATTGATTCTTCCTGACTAATTTCTTTAACTTCAGCCTACTCTTCATTACTACTACAGTGTGATCTGAGTTTATATCTGCTCCTGGGTACGTCTTACAATCCAGTATCTGATTTCGGCACATCTGTCTGGCCTTGATGTAATGTAACTGAAATCATTCCGCACCACCCGGCCTTTTCAAGTGTATCTCCTCCTCTTATGATCTTGAACAGAGTATTGTCTATTACTTGCTGAAGTTTACTACATTCTCCTCTCTCATTCGTTGTCCCAAGCCCAAATCTTCTGTAACTTTTTCTTCTACTCTTTCCCCTATAACTGCATTCCAGTCCCCCATGACTATTACATTTTTAGCTCCCTTTATGTAGTGTATTATCCTTTCAGACATTTTCTCTATCTCTTCATCTTCAGATTACGACATCGGAATCTATACCTGAACTATCGTTGTCGATGTTGATTTTCTCTCGAGCCTGATAAGAGCCACCCTATCACTGAACTGTTCAGAGTAGCACACTCTCTTCTCTAACTTCCTATTCATAACGAATCCTACTCACGTTATACCATTTTCTACTGCTGTTTATATTACCCTATAGTCATCTGACCAGAAATCCTTGTCCTCTTTCCGTTTCACATCACTGACCCCTACTATATCTAGATTGAGCCTTTGGATTTTCCTTTTCAGAATTTCTAGCTACCCGATCACGTTTAAGCCTCTGAAATGCCACACCCCGAATCGTAGTAAGTTATCCTTCCTTTGGTTATCCAACATGGTGATGGTCGCCTCCCCATTGGCAGTCCCCTCCCAGATATCCGAATGGGGGATTATTCCGGAATCTTTCGCCAATGGGGAGATCATCATGAGACTTTTGCAATTACAGTCCACATGCGCTGCGGATACATGATGAATGTCTTTAATGGATTCGTTTTCATTGCCATCTGCATACTCATTTCCTGATCTGAAAATATTCCCGCTTGTATTCTCAGGCACCAGGTCTACGAGTTGGACGAGCCACTTCACTACTGGAGACAGCGTCAGTTCCCATCCTGATCTGCTCCCAGAACGCTACACCATACAAAATCGACTCGGGTAAGGAATTACCTTCACTTTGACTGAAGACATACTCTCGTGAACGTAAATGTCTGATAAAATCACAGCTGTGTCACAGATCAAACCGAGTGAATCCGATACACATGTCTGAAGTTTAAATGTCTGAGGGAATCGTGACATATGTAAAGCATGTTGTAGCGTATTCATAGCACAGACTCCTGTGTTCAGGTCCAGGGGACATTACAAATTTGAATTAACGTCTGCATGTGTCTATATACGTATGTGTTTTGCACATCTCCTAAACTACTGACTACATCAAAATGTACCAATGAATGTAAATGCAAAATTATAATTGTATGACGTCATAAACATGAGCTGCTTGAAAAAGGAAACTGCAACGCGAACTATGTGTACAAATGAGAACAAATTATTTTAATATTATGTGGAATATATACGAAGTGCTTACGGGCCTACGTCACGGATATGAAGCTCCTCCTATACGTCTGCAACTCGTGGTCGAGTGGCTAACATTGGTTCCTCTGGATCACGGGGTCCCTGGTTCGATTCCCGATGGGTTGGAAATTTTCTCTGCCTGGCGGTTGTGTGTTTTTGTTGTCCTCCTCCTCCTCCTCCTCCTCCTCCTCCTCATCATCATCATCATCATCATCATTCGTGATAGTGGATAGATTAGATTGTAAAAAAATTGACTGTGTAAAAATGGGAACTTTGTATGGTCGCTGATGACCGCACAATTGAGCGCCCCACAATCCAGACATCATCATCACATCCTCCTAAATCCCTGGATCGATTTCAAACAAATATGGTTTACATATTACTATTGGGAAAGAAATGCTGTGTTTTAAGAACCAGCAACATCCGACTGGGTTAAGGGTGATAAAGCGGAGAGGTAAGGGGGAATGCGGAAATGCGTAGGGGCTTAGGAGAAGATGTACATAGAGAAGGGCAGACGGAAAGAAAGGAAAAGGCGATGGACAGAGAGAAGAGGAGATTAACAGAGAGAGAGAGGGAGGGAGGAGGAAGAGATGGAGAGATGAGAGAAGTGGAGCAGGTCAACAGGGAGGGACGTACGAGGTAGAGGGAGTAAGGAGGAGACAGAGAGAGGCGGAGGAGATGGACGTAGGGAAGGATGCGATTGCTACACGAGAAAGATGCGCATGAACACAAGACGAGTAGCAAATTGACAAAGTAAAGAGAAGAAGATTGAGACAGGAGGGTAGAAAAGACCGACAGAAAGAGTGGGGAGTAGTCTGGCTTAGAAGAGGGGAGGAAGAGATCCCCAGAGGTGAACGGAGCAGATGGACAAAGTGAGGTGGAGATGCACTTATAGAGGCGAGGGGGGGAGGGGGGAATACAGACTGAACTAGTATATTAATGAAACTGTTTTACACTGTTTAGCTGAGCTTTGTTCTCATTGCGGCTCAAATAGAGTAACACGTATTACATGCTTTTAGAAAAGTGTAAATGAAAATACTTTAGATTTACACTACAGACGGATTTCACTTCTTTATTCTTGAACATGGAAAAGTGATTTACCTGCCAGGTCTTTAGTACTGGAGCTCTTGTGTAATAGTGAACTGCATGCTTACCAATAATCCCTGTTGCTAGTATAGATGGTTCATTATCACTGTAGTTTAGCAGGTATGTAGGTTTATACATGGAACAGGTGTTGATTTCATTATGACTTAATTTAAGGAACATTAAGTCTTACTACTTGGGTCTACCTTCATGTTATGAAATACTAATGTCAGTTTCGACGATATGAGCTGTTACAGCTTGTCAGCCAGACTTTCGCACTTCATAATGTGCCCGTATTGTTCTTGGCATTAACAGTTGCTGTATATGGAAATGACATGATTTGAAATCTGTTATGTGAAAAACGTAATATATTCGTACAAAAAACTGGAATTAAAAAACATAATTGGCCACTGCGGGATTCGATTTGAATCAACATTTAATTCCTTCTCATATCTAATAGACGATTCTGAAAAGTCATTGGAAATTCTGCATGCTTAAGTAGTATATATATATATGTTCCGATTAAATATGTTGTGACATTTGTGTGTCTTGCATTGGAGATATGAAGGTATTAATTAACTGGTCCAAGAAGACCAGTAGGATTACATTAAGGAGAAATGACTTTCCCATTCTGTAACTCTCCGTTTTATCCTTTTTCTCCCCACTCATAATATTTTTTTGTCATCTCATCGCCTTTGTAGGAATTTAACGCCATTGAGGTGTCACGTACATCATAGTGTTTAGTGGTTCTGCCGTGAGATATATAACTTGCTATACTCACTCAAGATGCGTCTTCTGCACGTCGAAGTCGACGAAGGTGATGTGCACGATGTCGTGCGAGCCGCCAACGAAGCTGTAGAGGAGGCAGTCGACGTCGCTGGGGTATGGCCGAGGGTAGTCGGGGCTGCTGAAGACGCCAAACTCCTTGCCGAACGTGCTCGTGAACAGCAAGCACTCGCACCCTGCAAGGAGACTGCATCAGCTGTATACACTGAAGTGCCAAACAATCAGGTATAGGCATGCGTATTCAGATACATCGATAAGTAAACAGGCAGAATATGGCGCTGCGGTCGGCAGCGCCTATATAAGGCAATAAGTGTCAGGTGAAGTTGCAGTTGTTAGATCGGTTACTGCTGCTACACTGGCAGCTTATCAAGATTTAAGTGAGTTTGGTGTTATAGTCGGCGCACGATCGATGGGACACAGCATCTCTGAGGTAGCGATGAAGTGTGGATTTTCACGTATGACCATTTCACCAGTGTACCGTGATCATCAGCAATCCGGTAAAACATAAAATCTTCGACATTGCTGCGGCCGGAAAAAGATGCTGCAAGAACAGGATCACCGACGACCGAAGAGAATCGTTCAACGTGACAAGTGCATCCCTTCCGCAAATTGCTGCAGATTACAATGTTGGGCTATCAACAAGCGTCAGCGTGCGAACCATTCAACGAAACATCATCGACATGGTCTTTCAAAGCCCACTCGCGTACCCTTGATGACTGCACGACACAAAGCTTTAAGCCTCGCTTGGGCCCAATAACACCGGAACTGGACTGTTGAAGACTGGAAATATGTTGCCTGGTCGGACGAGTCTCTTTTTTGAAATTGTGTCTAGCAGATGGACGTGTACAGGTAGGGAGACAACCTCATGAATCCATGGAACCTGTAAGTCAGCAAGGGATTGTTCAAGCTGGTGGAGGCTCTGTAATGGTGTGGATCGTGTGCATTTGGAGAGATATTGGACCTTGATAGACCTTGATACGGCTCTGACGGGTGACACGTACGTAAGCATCCTTCCTGATCACCTGCATCCAATCATGGCCATTGTGCATTCCGACAGACTTGGGTAATTCCAGCAGGGGAATAATACGTATCATATGTCCAGAATTGCTACAGGGTGGCTCCAGGAACAGTCTTCTGACTTTAAACACTTCCGTTGGCCACCAAACTCCCCAGATATGAACATTATTAAGCATATCCGAGGTGCCTTGCAACGTGCTGTTCTCCACCTGTCGTACTCTTACGGATTTGTGGACAGCCGTGTAGGATTCATGGCGTTAATTCCCTCCAGCACTACTTCAGACATTAGTGAACTCCATGCCATGTCGTGTTGCGGCACTTCTGCGTGCTCGCGGGGCTCCTACACGATCTTAGGCAGGTGTACCAGTTCATTGGCTCTTCAGAGTATATATATTGTATATCAATAAAAGTACGAGAATACATTCTCCCACGCTGTTTAACGAATGACGAAAATCAAGGAGAGACTGCGTTCTGAAATCAAAATTCACGGTGACAAGGTATCAGTGGCTGGATTCCCTGATGACTTTCCAGTCCTTAGTGAAAGTCAGAAAGAAGCAGTAGAAGGCAAAATCTGTAGTGGAAGACAATGATCAGATTGTACCCAAGAAATAAAATAGGACGTCAGCTGTAATTGTTACTTTGAGTTGACTCAAAAACAGATGTCCTCAACTGCACGTACGAGCTACGTTTTTTATCTGTATAGAACGTCAGTAAATTATTTTCTACCTTCAGTCATAGAAACCTAGCTCATGGGTGGCAGCTCAAACACCGTGTGACGTAGAATAGACCAAATTTTCTGCTTGGAAACAAGGAATTTAATGATTATATATACAGAAACGGATGCATTTGAACCGTTCTCAAAAACTTCCCGTAAGAGAATAGATACACTACTGGCCATGAAAACTGCTACACCACGAAGATGACATGCTACAGACGCGAAATGTAACCGACAGGAAGAAGATACTGTGATATGCAAATGATTAGCTTTTCAGAGCACTCACACAAGGTTGGCTCCGGTGGCGACACCTAGAACATGCTGACATGAGGAAAGTTTCCAACCGATTTCTCGTACACAAACAGCAGTTGACCAGCGTTGCCTATTGAAACGTTGTTGTGATGCCTCGTGTAAGGAGGATAAATGCGTACCATCACGTTTCCGACTTCGTTAAAGGACAGATTGTAGCCTATCGCGATTGCGGTTTATCGTATCGCGACATTGCTGCTCGCGTTGGTCGACATCCAATGACTGTTAGCAAAATATGGAATCGGTGGGTTCAGGAGGGTAATACGGAACACCTTGCTGGATCCCAACGGCCTCATATCACTAGCAGTCGAAATGACAGGCATCTTATCCGTGCAGCCACGTCTCGATCCCTGAGTCAACAGATTGGGATGTTTGCAAGACAACAACCATCTGCACGAACAGTTCGACGGGGGGACGACGTTTGTATCAGCATGGACTATCAGCTCGGAGACCCTTGACGCTGCATCACAGACAGGAGCGCCTGCGATGGTGTACTCAGCGACGAACGTGGGTGCACGAACGGCAAAACGTCATTTTTTCGGATGAATCCAGATTCTGTTTACAGCTTCATGATGGTAGCATCCGTGTTTGGCGACATCGCGGTGAACGCACATTGGAAGCATGTATTCGGCGTCGCCAACTGACGGCACTTTGAACAGTGGATGTGTTACGACCCGTGGCTCTACCCTTCATTCGATCCCTGCGAAACCCTACAATTCAGCACGACCGCATGTTGCAGGTCCTGTACGGGCCTTCCCAAAAACCAGTCACAAACATCGAGAACTTATGTCCCCTGCATTGTCCAAATTTCGCCACTGATACGGGCACATTTCAAAGTGTCAGTAAACAGTCTTGATGAAATTTTGCTATGTAGACGATATATGCAATATACGTAATTATTTCGTTGTGCAGTTTCACTTTTAAGGTGTAAAACACACCCCGAAAGGTTATTTCGCAATTTACGTTGGGAGAGAATGTCTTCGAAACAAAAGTTGATATGTAATTAACGTTCTTGAGAACACTTTAATCGAATTTTGTAATAAACTGAAATTTTGCAAAATATCCCATCACCATTAATTAATTACAAAAACTGAAAACTTTAGTTACAACATAAATTAAAAAAAGCTCAAGTTACATACATCGATGTGTAATAAATCTGGTTTCTGGAACAATAGTTTTTGGGCAATAAGCTGTACGCAGTATGCTGTTAAAGAACTTTTACATACTAACCTAAAATACCTAAACATTCATCATTAGTCTAGACATTTGTTTCAGTTATGTTTGTTTTATGTTATAAATAGTTACTTACAATCATATTTTTGTTTTCTAGTTTGCTGTATCACAAACGTATACTTTGTTAACTTGAAATAATAGGTAACTCATACAAAGTCATTATAGGAATGATAATACGTAAATAAATGCTTAAACCTTAACGTTTTCTTACGCCATGCATGTAAAGTGAACGGAATTTCCTTTTAAACTACATAGTATATAGTACAAAACAAAATTCAGCAGGATATCAAAGCGTCCCAAGTGGTCCCCTAAGTTTCCTGATTTGTGTCAGGCATATTTCGGTACATTGGTAACGCTTGGTGAAGAGAGCTGATTATGTGCTAGTCAGTGCAGCTTGATTACATTGTTTCTCAAGTGTACATTGATACCATAACCATTCAACAGAACTAGACACGAAAATTTTCTTCTGTGTTCACAAAAAGGAACACTAAAATTAATTCGTGAAAAAAATTATTTGTGCACACGTGAAGAATGGAGGAAAATAAAAGCACATTAAGCCTCAAAGCAAGCTCAACTGTCGTCAGAAGGTGGAACCTCACAACTGTGTCCCTGTTTCCTTACAGAGGATTTTTTATTAGTTTTTATTTATTTAGGTTCAGCCTTGACAATTACAACTTTTTCTTTTTTAATTCTCTGACATATGTCACCGGAGTTACAAAAGCATCAGGGATCTTTTATTTTTTAAATTTCTGTCTTGTTGACACATTTTGCAGTTTCTGTGTGTAGTAGCGAAGCAAAAATAGACGTTAATCAAGGTGAATCTATCCAAATTATTTTGTTCACTGTTTCTATTAAAATGTCCTCTCGTTTCAATAAATTGTAAGGCCTGTCTTTGCAGTAATTTATAAAGTACTACTTCCTGTACAAATTCGTTTTTAGTCCTAGCTGGATGAACTCTGCAGCAAATTTCGTCAGATGAAAATCAATGCATTGTGTGAACTGTTATTACATTATTTAAAAACGAGCCATGTATGCAAAAACAAATGACCAGGAGGATATGAATATTTATTGACGGGAATAATCTGAATGGCTCATCGAAATTAATTGCCCGCAGTTTAAGGGCGGCCATTTCAGTTCACAACACATTATGTGATGTTTATTGTACTAGATCAGCATGAAATTACAGACTATTTCGAAGCTTAATACAGTATTTTTACATGCTACAGTATAGAAAACTGCAATTTCCATTAGCATCAGAAAGAGAGACTGTGGTCCAAATGGCCACCAGATGGCATAAATTAACTTGCGTTGAAGAGAAAATCATTTCGTCTTCAGTCTAATTTACTTTATTCTTGAGTAAGTTAGCCTGTTATAAAACAACGTATAATATAAATAAAAGTTGCATAATGAAGACATGCCTTCATTTGTCTACTTGTAGCTCCCAGTGGCCGACGACAGAAACAATTTGTTCCCTTCACTGATGTAGATAACATTTTAATCTCCCTTCATTCTCGTGTAACTACTTCCTATATATTGTTTTTCTAGCATATGATGGTTCATGAGCATTTGGTGACGCTATGGTACGACAGTAATTTGAAAATAATTATCAATTCATTACTTCAGTTTACTTAACATGAAGGCTTGCTGGTAGTTGTATCAATGACCCTATCACACGTTTATTCAATCCTGTTAGAAAAATCCTATTTTTCTACACTCTAGAGTGCAAATTATCTGCCCACCTTTCTTCTATATAGTGCAGGGAAAGTCTATAGTCAGACAAAATATACTATATATATTAAGCACGTTTGATTCGTAAAACGTAAAATGAAGTGTCGCGAACAATGTAGACACCTATTTAACAAGGTATGGCGACACGAACGCCATCTGACCATCCTCTACCACCAAAACTCCCGAATCCAATACTTTACATGTCGAACCTATGAAGACAGTATGATTGGCCAGCCACATTAGACTAACGATTCGTCTGTTCACTTCGCATCATTCATCAACGCAACCGTTAGCTATAACAGAACCCAACTGAAAAGTCTCGAACTCCTTGTAATTTCGTTTTTACTTATCTGTTGCTTCGTTTTAGAGCATCAGTACTGGTAGATGACAATGATTTCGTAAAATTATGCGTTTAATATTGTGTACTACCTCCTGAAAACCTTCTCAGACATTAGCACGCAAAAGACGAAGCGCTATGCTAGTAAACCCAAGGTATCTACCATTCACTTATCTCAACATGCTTAAGACGTGTTCTGAACTATTCACAACAATAAAAAAATGGTAGGATTCATTTAACATGAACCATCTGTTCGAAAAACTGAATTACACTAAATTTTTTCAGCGCACATCAATCAACATTAGTCCTACTGGGGGCTATTCTTGGTGGTTGATTTATTGATAAGGAACGAATTTTTTTTGATTTAGTCTCTGTGTAGTACCAGTAGAGTACCAAATATAGTAATGTGTGACATAGCTCAGTTATACATGGTCTATTTAACGTTATTTGTTTTTGCCGCAATTTGAACGAACAGCCAATAATGATAGCCCGCAGGCCACCATGTTTTCGCTTTGTGCCTTTGTTTCGATCTGATCTCTCATCAATCAGACGAAATTTCACTATCACACCAGCTTGACGATAGCAAAATCGTTGTATCCTCCGCTACAGTGTAGTATGGTCTCTCAGTACTTGTGGTTCTACCATTGATGGTGTGAACGTCTAGCTGTTGGCAGATGTATTAGTTTCCTACTTTATAAAATTCAGATCGTTCTTGAACACATGGACTAAATCATACTTTGCCTCTTTTTGATTTGTCATGTTGTTCTTTACTGACTATCGGCAGGCCACTTGCGAACTGTACATATTTTTTTGTCTTCGCATTAACCGTACAGATGTTCTTGTTTGGGTTCAGTGAACTATTCGTTTCTTTCTGTTTAACGTGTGATTTTAGACATTTTAAAGGCTTTGTTCCTGTATTGTCTTGAAGTACGGAAAGTAAATCAGGTAACGAATTCCATTTTCTTTACTCAACATATTATCATACTTATTTTTAATTGCACATGAGTACCTCGTTGTATGTCGTTAACACTGCAGATCAAATATGTGAAGTCATTGCTCCACTACTAGGCCGGCTTGTTTGGTAAAAATTAACTGGAGATAAGCAATGATCTACTTATTGCAATACAGCATTCGAGACTATAGGTTGGCTGGCTGGTATTTTAGCAGGAGCAGAACTAGATCCTTATAAAATTTCTATATATGAACGTATTACTTACTCTCACATAGTACGTTAAGTGGAAGAGTTGTATAACATGCTTTAGTATCAGCAGCTGTGCCATACTGACCTGGGTTCACCGCCACTCCGGAAGCAAAGAGGAAGGGTAGTAGCAGCTCCAACAGGAAGCGTATCTGCACAGACAACAATGTCAAATTTCTTTCGTCAAAACTGTTTGGTGAATTAAGAGTAGTTACTATTCTTACTGAAGGATTATTAATTAAACATTTGACACTGCGATGGAACATTGCTTTTTTTTCCTAGATCTTCATTTATTTCGAGTGAGTGAAATTTCAGAGTATTTTAGGACAATACAATGTGAACCTTGCAGTAATAATAATAATAATAATAATAATAACATAACGTCTGAGAAAGGAAAAGAATAATAATAATAATAATAATGATAATGATAATAATAGATTTTCTTATAGATAATTTCGTAGGTGCAAAGGTGGTCTCTGGTTATTTCCCCTTACTAGTGTGAATTAAATAGCTTTGGAAAATGTTTTACCTCCATTACACTACCCTGCCGTATTCGGTGACACCATTTTCCTCCGGGAATTCAGCTGTGCACCGCATAGCTCCCCCTGGAAAGAAACATGAGATTAAACCAGGCATCAGATAACGTTAGCTTTTCTCTTTACAAGCGTTCGATGGCCATAACTGGTTATAGCGGTGGCTAGGAAATTTTAGGTAACGGCTTAGCCTTCTCCCAAACCGTTCAGTCGTCCCCAAGTAAAATGAATGTTTAGCTAAAAAAAAAAAAATGCAGCAGTGAAATAGCTTTTCCGGGTATTCCGAACAATGTGGCCGTAATATTCAGCAAAATCTCTATAGATTCAGGTCGACCGTTAAATATGTAGTTTACTTAGACGACCAGCGATATGAAATAAAATCAGAGTAGGGTAAATGATATATTTTTGAGGTTCCGAGAACGTGCAATGATACAAATGAAACAGTCTGAAAGCATTTTGTAGAAGCTGATAGATTATAAAGTAAGAATTAATAACAAATATGCTGTGTCTTAATTTTCTGAGCACTGAGTTCTAGAACAATTGCCTGACATCATGTGGAATGACAACAGTGATATTGTTTTAGCTACTATACCAAAGGTTCCATTTTGCCGCATTGGAGTCGGTCATAGATAACGCTTTCATGGCCGTTCCTAGGTTGGACAATAAAAGTCACCATAACGTAGAAGTATGTGATACGTGACTCACATATTTATCCCGCGTGTGTACTGCTAGAATTACTTTTCAGATAAAGCATCTGCAATACGTCGCAAAATATTATTAGATTAATGTTTTTACTGAACTACTGCTACTGTGTTTCAAATAAAAGAAACGATTATATTTTAAATGCGAACATTTTTAGGTTAGGCTTTACCTTGACTGTTACTGACATTAAATGAAACAACAAGTTTACTGTTACCAGTCACCGTTTTATTTAATTTTTTCCACGACGCGTTTCGAAGGATTAAACCTCCATCATCGGGTGGAAACGCGTCGTGGAAAAAATAAAATAAAACGGTGACTGGTAACAGTAAACTTGTTGTTTCATTTAATGTCAGTAAGTCACGGTAAAGCCTAACCTAAAAATGTTCGCATTTAAAGTTAATCTGCCCAGTCAGGCAATCAAGGCTATTTTAGAGTACAAGAAAAGTGCAGAAAAGGTCGCAATGACGACACAACACATACACTTCAATAGGAATTGTCTCAAGAATAACGTCATCCCAAATTATGTCAAGATTGACATCAAAACAAACACAACAACTGCGAAGAAAACACTGGAGATCGCACGAAAACTATGGGTGAAAAATGAACTGAAAGAACTTTATATCAAAAAACAAAAGTTCAACACACAACTTTATAATGCAGAATTACAATTGGGAAAGTTGCTTCATAGATTAGAGTATGATTCCATAATCAAAAAAGTCAAAGAGTACACCGAGTTCATCATACAGAAAACGAAAGCTACACAGTAGAAAAAACTGGCCAATCTTATAAAGCAACAATTACCTCCCAAGCCGAACTAAAACAGCCAAAAGAAGCACACATTCTGCACACCTTTCCTCAACAACACGAACATAATATTCACTGCAGAAGAAGAGGCACTACTCTACAAAGGCTTAAAACACAATGTTCAAGCTCCGCTGGACCAAAAGAACCAAGAGAAGCTCATCACTTGTGTCACACAGATCTCGACCATCGCCTTTAAGAAGCAAACCGACAGAATATCAGCCTGCCACAAAATTAACGAAATTATTGAAAAGGAAATTGCAAAACCATTACCAGCATACAAGAAAAGAGAAGAAGCCCTTACACGTACCATTAAGACTAAATTAAATATGAATAATGTAATAATTGTAAAAGCTGACAAGGGCAACACAACTGTTGTAATGGACAGAACAACATACATAGAAAAAACTTTACACTTCTTCCAAACCAGCAACATAACTGAAATGCATAAAGATCCAACAGCCAGAATACAAAAGGAGATTAAACACATTTCAAACAACATTAACTTTCTACTCACCATCCAAGAAGCAAGAAAAATTGTAACAATGAGCCCACAAGCACCTTCCCTTAGGTCACAACCTAAGATACACAAAAATGGGACCCCCATCAGGCCCATAGTGAACTGTAGGAACAGCCCAACATTCAAGCTCAATAAAATACTCTTCAGAATTCTCAAACAAGCATACACATTCAGTAATGGGAGAACACTTAAAAACACAACAGAATTCACACAATATGTCAAAAACATACAAGTACCTGATGGAGCCACACTTGCCTCATTCGACATACAAAACCTTTATTCATGTGTGCCAATAGATCAATGCCAACCTACATAAACACAAAAAAATCCCTTCAACTCACATTAAAGAACTAATGGACCTGCTTGAATTCACACTTTCACACAACTATTTTAAATTTAACAATAAAATCTACAAACAAATAGATGGTCTGGCAATGGGCTCAAATCTTTCCGGATTGTTAGCAGAAATATTTATAAGTAACCTAGAAGACAAAATCTTGAATTCCAATCACCACCTCCTAAAAAATATCATCTACTACTACAGATATGTAGATGATACCATAATTTTAATCGAAGGCACTAAAAATGACATCAGTGAGTTGAATCAGTTTTTCAACAACTCCCATGAAAGCATAAAATTCTCAGTTAAACACCAAAAAGATGACAGTATAAATTTCCTAGACCTTACCATTACAATAAAGAATAACAGACATCAGTTTGAAATTTATCGGAAGCCTACCACAACACATACCACAATCCACAACTCCTCTTGCCACCCCGCAGCACACAAAATGGCAGCATACCGGTACATGATTAATAGAGCTATCCAACTACCACTTTCAGAAGATAAATGTGATCAAGAAATTGAAATAATAAAACAAACAGCTATTGAAAATGGCTATAACAGCTCCATAGTAGACACTCTAAAACACTCAATAATGGCAAAGCAATCACAACACAAAAAACAAAAAGAAAATAACATCTTCCATACAATCCCCTTTCTGGGTAACATTTCATACCAGATTGCCACTGTCTTCAAACGGAAAGGCATAAGCATATCCTTTACAACAGACAACAAGATTGGACAGAAGTTACCCCACAACATCGGCAAACGAAACCCACTTCATCACACAGGTGTGTACAAAATTGAATGTCTGGAATGTGAATGCTTCTACATAGGCCAGACAGGCAGATCATTTGAGATTAAGTTCAAGGAACACATGGCAGCACTAAAAAACAAAAAATACCACACATCAGCAATAGCTACCCACCTACATGAAACAAAACACCATCTTAACAACACAAGTATTAGCATCCTACACATCCAACCAAAAGGCAGAAAACTAGACATCCTTGAAACACTCCAAATATACAAACGCCAAATGAAACAACCAGAATCCATCTTAAATGACAAAAATGACAATATTTACAATAGTATCATCTCTGTTTTCAGCAACTGCCTACACTCTTAAAATACACACACACACACACACACACACACACACACACACACACACACACACACACACACACACACACACACACACGTGCACACATCCTAATATTTACCATAAATATTGACAGCCGCCAAGAGTACAAGAGATTGACCTCATTCACAGATAATTCATCACACCAACAGCTTGTACCCCTTGTCAGTTTAAAACTGTAGGTACATCAATTACTGGCACAAATGTATATCTATCTGCATATTTTATAACATTAACCAGTGTATTACCCCAACCTTTAGGCAGCTAATATATGCAACATGTAATCTTAAGACTCCTTGCCATGTAAATGTTTGCTCTCATATAATCACTCCTTCCTCTCTCTCTCTCTGCCTCTCCCTCTCTCTCTCTCTCTCTCTCTCTCTCTTTCTTTCTTCAAAGAGTGTCATGTATTTACGATTCGACTGCTGTAGCCAATATGATCATTGTAATTCAAGCCTGTAACATTTCACCTAGCAAGTATGAAGTTTAAGCCATTTTAACATATCACCTGATTGCATAAACGAGTACGAATGTTTAGCTGTTTTAACCTTTCAAAATTGGATTTATATACCACCTGAAGTACACACACATATATTCGACACCTCAAAACAAACACCCCCAAATGGTTTAAACGATTATTCTGTAATAATGTTGTTACGATATATATTCTTTGCACTTTGCGATTATGTCTTCTCTTCTGCTGTACGAACCTTGCACCCAGCTGATTCCAGACGCCATATTTGTTTACAAATTTGGCAGTATACATGTGAAGTGTTACGACAGAAAAAGGAACCTGTGACCACTGGAGGTACTCTAGTTTACTTATTAAAGTTTACCATTAGATATCAGTTTAATTTTTTGTCAAAAGTTATCCAAAACCATATTCTGAAATAGTGTCTTGTTTCCCCACTAGGCAGTGCCACAAGTTCCTCCAAAATCGTAACACAACATACACATATGTAATACTAACTAATGTAAATCCACCCGATGATGGAGGTTTCAACCTTCGAAACGCGTCGTGGAAAAAATAAAATAAAACGGTGACTGGTAACAGTAAAGTTGTTGTTTCATTTAACGATTATATTTATTTCTAAACCAAACAACTAGATAAATCCTGCGATTTCAGTCCAGGCGACAAACATTTTTTTCAGTGGCCAGTCACTTGAAAAATCAAGCATATAGGGTGCTACATCAGGTTCCATAGGAAGGAAGAACCGTCCTCCAAAAACAAGTCTCTGTCTTGATGGCTTCTGTATATTCCTTACAAGACGATGGTACATATAATCTATACAAGACGATTAAATAGAAACTTCTGCTTGTTCTGTTGTAGTTAGGTGAAATAAATCTTTTATATTCCTGCCGGAATTATGACTAGAATCCAAATTTTGCTTTGGACCAGTCGCAATATTTTCCTAAATTTTAGCCTGGAGTCAATAGGACCAGAACGCATGCTCATCGTATATTGGAAAGGAAACCAATTTTACAGTCACATTCTCGCTTTGTAGTCAGTCTTGCATATAGTCAGGCGATCTCCTTACTATTGCTATGAACTACTTGCTCCTACTGATAATAACATATGATAGAAGAATTTAATCGAGCAGGTGTGAAAATTGATTTGAAACAGAGTCAAATAAATTACTTTGGAGACATCGAAACGAGAATAATGAACGCTGCCAATTAAGCTCGAGAAACAGTGGATGAGTTTATGTGGTGGTGAGAGCATCTACGTAAGACTGGATGGATGGCAGAAGCTATAAACGAAGGAGTCATGTTGGCATGGACTGCTTACGGTCAAGTACACAGTCCAGTTACGTTAATGTCATTACGGCCAATGTTCAGTGTCATCGCAATAACCACTCACAGATGGAACATGACAGCGTTACCTGCTACGGTCGCAGGTTCGAATCCTGCCTCGGGCATTGATGTGTGTGATGTCCTTAGGTTAGTTAGGTTTAAGTAGTTCTAAGTTCTAGGGGACTGATGACCACAGCAGTTGAGTCCCATAGTGCTCAGAGCCATTTGAACCATTTTTGAACAGCGTTACCAATGGAAGATATACAGGGTGGTCCATTGATAGTGACCGGGCCAAATATCTCAAGAAATAAGCATCAAACGAAAAAACTACAAAGAACGTAACTCGTCTAGCTTGAAGGGGGAAACCCGATGGCGCTATGGTTGGCCCGCTAGATGGCGCTGCCATAGGTCAAACGGATATCAACTGCGTTTTTTTTTTTAACAGGAACCCCCATTTTTTATTATATATTCGTGTAGTACGTAAAGAAATATGAATGTTTTAGTTTGACCACTTTTTTCGGTTTGTGATACATGGCGCTGTAATAGTCACAACATGTAAGTACGTGGTATCACGTAACATTCCGCCAGTTCGGACGGTATTTGCTTCGTGATACATTACCCGCTTTAAAATGGACCGTTTACCAATTGCGGAAAAATTAAATATCGTGTTGATGTACGACTATTGTGATCAAAATGCCCAACGGGCGTGTGCTATGTGTGCTGCTCGGTATCCTGGACGACATCATCCAAGTGTCCCGACCGTTTGCCGGATAGTTACGTTATTTAAGGAAAAAGGAAGTGTTCAGCCACATGTGAAACTTCAACCACGAGCTGCAACAAATGATGATGCCCAAGTAGGTGTTTTAGCTGCTCTCGCGGCTAAGCTGCTGTCGCGGCTAATCCGCACATCAGTAGCAGACAAATTGCGCCAGATTTGCGAATCTCAAAAACGTCGGTGTTGAGAATGCTACATCAACATCGATTGCACACGTACCATATTTGTATGCTCCAGGTATTGCGTGACGACAATTTGAACGTTGTGTACAGTTCTGCCACTGGGCACAAGAGAAATTACGAGAAGATGACAGATTTTTTGCACGCGTTCTATTCAGCGACGAAGGGTCATTCACCAACAGCGGTAACGTAAACCGGCATATTATGCACTACTGGGCAAAGGAAAATGCACGATGGCTGCCACAAGTGGAACATCAGCGACCTTGGTGGGTTAATGTATGGTGCAGCATTATGTCGATGGCAATCTAAATGTTGCAATGCACGCTGATTTCCTACGTAATGTTCTACCGATGTTACTACAAGATGTTTCACTGCATGACAGAATGGCGATGTACTTCCAACATGATGGATGTCCGGCACATAGCTTGCCTGCGGTTGAAGCGGTATTGAATAGAATATTTCATGACAGGTGGATTGGTCGCCGGCCGCTGTGGCCGAACGGTTCTAGGTGCTCAGTCCGGAACCCTGCGATTGCTACGGTCGCAGGTTCGAATCCTGCCTCGGGTATGGATTTGTGTGATGTCCTTAGGTTAGTTAGGTTTAAGTGGTTCTAAGTTCTAGGGGACTGATGACCGCAGATGTTCAGTCCCATAGTGCTCTGAATCATTTGAACCATTGGATTGGTCGTCGAAGCACCATACCATGGCCCGCACGTTCACTGGATCTGACTTCACCGGATTTATTTCTGTGGGGAAAGTTGAAGCATATTTGCTATCGTGATCCACCGACAACGCCTGACAACATGCGTCAGCGCATTGTCAATGCATGTGCGAACATTACGGAAGGCGAACTGTCGTTACACGTATTGCCAAATGCATTTAGGTTGACGGACATAATTTTGAGCATGTATTGCATTAATGTGGTATTTACTGGTAATCACGCTGTAACAGCATGCGTTCTCAGAAATTATAAGTTCACAGAGGTACATGTATCACAGTGGAGCAACCGAAATAAAATGTTCAAATGTATCTACGTTCTGTACTTTAATTTTAAAAAAATCCTACCTCTTTTTCATCTAAAATTGTGAGCCATATGTTTGTGACTATTACAGCTGCATCTATCACAAAGCGAAAAAAGTGGCCCAACTAAAACATTCACATTTCTTTACGTACTACACGAATATGTAATGAAAAATGGGGGTTCCTATTAAGAAAAACGCAGTTGATATCCGTTTGACCTATGGCAGCGCCATCTGGCGGGCCAACCATAGCGCCATCTGCTTTCCCCCTTCAAGCTAGACAAGTTTCGTTCTTTGTAGTTTTTTTCGTTTGACGCTTACTTCGTGAGATATTTGGACGGTCACGATCAATGGACCACCCTGGATAATGCGATATGAAGCGTGTGATGGGAGGGGGGCGGGTGTGTGTGTGTGGGGGGGGGGGGGGGGGGAGGAAGGCGCGTATGGGAGGTCAACGCGGAAAAACATGCGGTCGTCTTCGTAATGCGAAAACGGAGTGTTTCACCGGATGTCCAAAAGCGCATGTTCTTCCCATACCGCAGCGGTTAAGGTATACCATAATTGGTGCTATCCAAACCGGCCGAAAATGATGGAGGTGAGCGACGGCTGCGGGGATGTGTACGGGTGAAAGACGTGCAGTTGTTGAGCAACTGACCGCCCAGATGAACCAAGGGGATACCAGAAATCTCCCCTAACCGACCGTTTATCGAACGTTGCAGCGTATGAGTCTAGACAGCAGGCGCCTGGTTCGTGCACCCATGCTGATTGCTGTTCATAGGCGACGAAGGTTGAAATTTGAACGGCAGTACCACAACTGCGTGGCGATAGATGACCTTTTCAGATGAATCACATTTCATGTTCCATTGAACAGATGACATTTTGCGCGTGTGCCGTGAAACGTCTGAAAGCAAACAAGGAGTGTTACGGTGTGTGGGACGATATGGTGGCAGTATCTGGGTGATTTCCTCATTCTGTAAGGCACAGTGGATCAGCACAACTTGGTATCTATCACTGGGGACCACGCCCGTCCCTATATGCAGTTTCTTTTTCTACGACACGATGGCACCTACCAGCAGGTCAATGAAACGCGTCGCACAACGCACAGTGGACGTGCGTGTTTAAAAGAGCACCAGAATGAGTTTACCACACTCCCCTGGCCACGAAAACTCTCCGGATTTAAACACGTCGATTTGGCTGCTCGCACCGCGCATCCTTAACCGACAAAACCAGTACAGCTGGGCATAGCAGTGGAGTCGGCAAGGGTCCACTGAATATCAGTATGAGGCATGACCTTTTGGTGAGGTAACCATTAAAAAAAACAAAAAGTGAAGAAATGAGGAGAGAAGGTAAGAAAATTAATAAATGGATCAGGGAACATAGTCGAGTGAAAGTGCTCAGTCTGTAATGAACATTTGCTGACGGTGTGTGGTACTCAGCCAGGCGACTATATGGTAGGAAGGACTTTCATAGGTTACAAGGGTCGAAGACTGCGACCTAACTGAAGATTCGTAGATGCTTTCTAGTATCAGTAGCACTGCTGCATAAATCTGAAGCTCCATCGGCGGATATCATATCGCTGATGATGGTGATAAATACTGCTACATTCCTTGTTTTTTCTGTGTAATTTGTTTTCTCGGTATCCATGGCACAGTGGTGCAGATAATCTAACGTGGCAGCTTTCGGTGCTAGTAAATCTAACTATGGTCGTGGAAGATAAATGGCAGAGTAGGACATTGCCAACTTCTGTTGTGTGTTAGCTGTTACCGAATGCTTCTGTTTTTCTTTGTGTGTTGCTGATTTTTCTCTTTTTCTTATTTTGCAACGACTGAAAATACTAAACCTTGTTCATTATGGGATTCGGTATGACTCATATGACACCAGAAAGTGTCGGCTATCCGTATGATCGTATGCCAGTTAGGAATTCGCAGCAGCACAAATCACCGATATAGATTGCCAGACCCTTGAGGAGGGGGCTCCTGTTCCTCCGCACATCGTCTCTCCCAGTGGCGGTCTAACAACGGGACCATGCCTATACGTCATTACCGATTTCTGCGAATTATACGGTATATGTAGTGCTTCGCCAGAAATGAAAGTGATAGAAGTCGGAGCTCCTGATAGCCATATGTTTAGAAAAAAATAGCCAGGTGCTGGTACGACTTGCGCACTGGTGGTTCGGCTATAATTTATTTATTTAGACAGTTCATCCATCTCGAATATCGAAAATCTCAATGATTTTTGCCTGTTATCGATATTGGTACTGGCCGTATGGCGACCCCGGGAATTCCAAGACTTTCGGGAATTTTTTAATTTTTGAAATCTGGTAACAGATGGCAAAAGAAGTTTTTTATCTTATTAAATACTAACAAATTTCTGTTTCCTTTTCCCTTACTTTTTCTGTGAAACCTCGCTTCTAGGTCAACGTGTTGTCCCCCCCATGGGTTTTGATGAGTGTGTCTTCAAGTGTCAAAATGTGACATATATGGCCGGTGTTTTGATTACATTGACTTAGAAGCTTACATTTCTTACACAGCCAAGGGACCGTAGACCTCACTATGCGACACAAATTTCAACTCGATACGTTTCCACTTTCCTGAAAAAGAAAAGGGTCTGAACAGTTGCGCAGACAGAGTTACAGACAACAAAGCAATCCTAGAAAGGTTCTTACCGACAGAGACACGGAAGCCTAACGGTAGCATTTGTGGGGCGGAACGGCCGAGGCTGCCATCATTTGTGTTAGGGTAGCTCCTAGGCTGCTTTTGCCACAGCAAAATCTAAGGGTCGTGTGATCGAACACGTATGTGGTAACCTTTTCCTTTTATAAACTGAAATAACGCTCAGTATATTACCTTTATTGATATTTTCATAAGAAGCATGAAAACAGAATACTAAGGGAAATTTGGGATTGCAAACAAATTTTGGAGAAAGGATTATAGTTACAGCATCCACGCACAACAACTCTGCAAACAACAATATCACAAGGAATTTTAATTAAGGCATCCAGAACTTCGTATTACATTAGTTGCATTCTGACCTTAGAGAAGACTGCATCAATGTACTTTCCACTGTACATCACCAGCTATCCTCGCCAATATTTGTTGAAATTTTTTGTTGTGCAGGGTTTGCTGCGAAGCTATGATGTGAAAAATTTTATATGCGAAAACCTGGTTCATTTTTGTATATAAACTTAAAAATCACAATGTGAGTGTACAAATAGAGCATTTATAACGTGTACAAGATGCCAGGAAATTTACTGCTTCTCTTCTTTTGAGAGGTGGCATGAGCCCCCTCTCATATTTCTATCTTACGATTTTCCTCTCTAATTGCATGCGGTGAAAACTTGCTATTCCTTCACACGCAGACTTCACATGCAGACTTCCCACGCAGCGTCTCTCGTCACCCAGGTGGTCCGGTGACAGGTGGGCTCTGCTGATCTTGAAATGGTAAGCCGACGGGTGTGAGGGAGTCGAGTGAATGCTTTCAGACGTCGACATTGTCAAAAGACACGCCCGGAGGGGCCTGAAGTAGCAGCTGGGCTACAGGTTCCGTTACTTCGCAGAAACTTAGCGAAAACACTTTCTGGCGGGCTACCAGCGAGGCGTGAGAATGACTTGTGTTCCCAAGCAGCCTTGGCGCGCAAATTCCCGCGTTTTCTGCCGTATAGTAACTGTGATTGGCTTGCTCAGGGCATAGCTCCGTGACGTAGCAAAATCGGCGCAGAAATTGGCGCCAAGAATCTCCATTGGTGGAATGGTAGTGCTCCGGCAATAGAGTGGAATTTTCCGCCGGTTTTCGGGTTGCTGATTGGAACGGTTAACCACGGCCACTGTCTTGGGGGCGGAAATGTTCTGTGTTCGGTTTGTACGGGTGCTCTTGTGGGGAGTCGGCTCTCGCCTTTCGGTCAGAGTAGGTTACAAGACTGAGCTCTCGCTGCTCTGGTCAACCTGCTTTCCGTTGGCTGTCTAATATAATTTTGTTTAATTGTAACTGTTTGACGAAGTTGCCGAAGTTTCGACTTCAACGTAACTTTCCGAGTACAGTTGGCAATTGAGCGTTCTGCGTACAAGAGGCCTATGTTGTCTGTCTTGAGCAGTTTTGGCTAAAGTTGACTGTATCGGAGTTACTGTGTGACTTCGCTTGTTAAAATCAATCACTGTACCGTCAGTGATTGTGTGGCGAGCCTTCTTCGTCTCCCTTAGAGGCGCATTTGTATTGCTAGGAAGTCTTTAGTCTGGAGCAACCAGACCAGGATAATTACTTTCGGGCTATACTCGCGACATTATCATGTCGGACGTCGAAGCAACCAGCCATCGCCTCCGGTACGTCAGATCGTGTTCTCACAGTTAAGAAGACAGTTTGGTAATGTATGTCCGCAGCACCGGCAGATAGGGATTTTCCTAGGTGATAATCAGAGCTAAGCAGAGCGCGCCTGTTCGTCTTTCTCTAACTTTGTTCTGTCTTGGGTGTTCATTGTCTGAATTCTCACTACTGTAGCAGCAATTAATGTTGGGTTGGCTGTGTATCTCTCTTAAGACTTGAGTTGCAAGGAATTGGCTCCACATACCACTTTGTCATAAATGTCACAATCTAGTTTAGGGACAACTTCACCTTCACAGCATTTATTTGAGTATCCAATTTGAGCCAATGTGATGTATTGTAAATGTTTCATATGTTTTTGTTTATTATTTTGAGTTATAATAAATAATTTTGTTATTTTGGACAGAACTTTCATTCTGTTAATCGGTATAGCAACCCTATCATTTCTCACTACGTTAATGAAACTTTCCTTTATTTAACTTATTTAATTGATGTATATCAAATTAAATTATTGCAGATGCCAAACTCTTCTCTACTCCACTTGCAGCGTCGATTACAGTCAGTTCGCGTTTCTTTTTAATCCATGTGCAACAGCAAAAGTCGGAGTTAGAATAGGGGGGGGGGGCTTAGAGCATCATTTATATATGAAGATTCTCGAAGAATTTAGTGTTAAATTCACTGGTAGCCCTGGCACCTCGCACTTTCTTCGATAAATATCAGTTCAGCACATGTAAATGATTAACTGTAAAATAATGCATATATGAAGTTATCGTGAAAGGCTTTACAATTGCTTCAGGGAAATTTATTTACAGTCTCAAATTTGCCTTTCCCCTTCATGCTTTTACACTGATCAGCCAGGACATTATGAATATCTACGTAATAGCCGTTATGTTAACCTTTGATACCGATTACAGCGGAAGCAATGAGGCCTTGGAAGGTCGCTGGAGGGAGCGGGCACCACATAACGGTCACCTAATTCCCGTAAATTAGATGGAGGGGGGCGATGAGCTCTGACGCCACGTTAAACCACATCCCAGATGAGTTCGATCGCGTTCAGACGTGGCAAGTTGGGTGGAGGGGTGGGGGGGTGGGAGCAGCCGCAACACATCATTTGCAATTCGCCACTGTGTTCCTCTAACTGCTGGCCTTGTGACATGGCGCATTGTGTTGTTCAAAAATTCCACTGCCGTCCAGAAACATGATCGTCATGTAGGGGTGTACGTTGTCTGCAGCCAGTGTACGATACCCCTTGGCCATAGTGATGCCTTGCACGAGCCCCATTGGCCCCGTGGATGTCCACGTGAATGTTCCTCAGAGCACAACTAAGCCGCCGGCTTGTCTCCGTCCCACAGTACGTGTCAAGGAGCTGGAAGACGACAGATTCGCGCCCTCCCATCGGTGTAATGAAGAAGGTATCGCGATTCACCAGACGAAGCAACGTCTGCCACTGCCCCAACGTCCAGTGCCGATGGTCATGTGCCAACTTCAGTCGTATTTGCCGATGTCATGGTGTTAACATTGGACCATGCATGGGTCGTTATGTGGAGACCCACCGTTAGGAGTGTTCGGTACACTGTGTGTTCAGACACACTTGCATTCCGCCCAGCATTTAGGTCTGATGCCAATTCGGCCAAAGTTCGCTGCCTGTCCTGTTTTACCTGCATGCCCAGCCTACGACGTTCGGCATCTGTAACGAGGTGTGGCCGTCCAACCCCGTAACGTCTGGACGTGGTTTCACCTTGGTTTCGCCATGTTTTGAAGACACTTACCACTCCTCGAACACCTGACAGGTCGTGGAGTTTCAGAAATGCTCGTACTGAGCCTCTGAACCCTCATAATCTTCCCTCGGTCAAATTTACATAGATCGCACGTCTTCCCCATTCTTCACACGCACAACACGCTCAGTGGTACTACAAGCACCTTGCGTGCGTCTAACTAGCAGTCATTCCTCACCAGGCAACGCTCCTATCGCCTGAACGGTTTTATATCGGTAGTAGGTCGGTGGTAATTATGTTCTGACTGATCAGTGTGTGAAAATATTAATAAATGAAATATAATGAGCATTATTTCAGGTTATTGCCCATGTTTTCGTTCTTTCTTTCGGCCTTTGCCCCGCTTCAACTAAGCGGGTCGACCTTGTTATTACGGATTTGGCAGTGTTCGTCGCAGAGGGTGGCCAGATGCCCTTCCTAGCGCCACCCCAAACCCCCTGGGATGTAAGTAGTTTACCCCAGCTGTTTGCGTCTAGTGGAAGCCATGAAATAGTGCGAATGTGTACAAATGTCTGAGTCGTGTAACTGAGGCGGAACGTGGGGACCAGCTCAGTATTTACCTAGCGGGATGTGGAAAACCGCCTAAAAACCACATCCAGACTGGCCGGCATACCGGACCTCGTTGCTAATCTGTCGGGCGGATTCGATCTGGGGCCGGAGCGCCTAACTGTGTCCAGGAAGCAGCGCATTAGCGCTCTCGGCTACCCTGGTGGGTCGTTTATTTGCCGTGTAAAGAACGTAAAAATTGATAATAAAAATATTTCCGCATAGAGACTTGAACCCACGACCCTAGCATTACCTTTTCTACAATCTTCCCGCTGCGCCAACCGCTTGATCATCTGGGACTCCTACGCAAGACATGAAGATAACACGAATTCGGACGGTGTGAGCTAGTTGGCGCGGCCCTTTGTAAGTTCCCTTTATTTACACTTGCGGCCTCCCGTTTTCTGCAGAAAATCAAAGAACTGTATCAAAGGATTTAATATTTAGTAAGAAAATTGCTCAATTCATTAGAATCAACGCAGTACGTTGTAGTACATGTGTATATTCTTTAATTCGTCTACAAAACACAAGTACGTGCCGTTAGGATACACTCATCGTATCTGATTGAATTATTTGCTTATTGCATTAGTAATATCAGTTTATATTAACTAAAGCAATACAAAACCAGATTATATACATCAAAACACTCCCAGAATTTCTTTACATGGCAATAGGGGCCCATAAAATCTTAGAACTAAGTAACAACATATCTATACAGAATTCTGCAGGTTCTTTCTGTCCTCTATGGAAATATAGGCTGACCTATCGCAGTAAAAGAGTTTCCTGTGCTACATCAGAGTACACATAAGTTCCTACAGTATCCCAGTGTAAGAAGTCAACCCTGTGATGTTTCATGGCTCTAGAATGTGGACGAGACATTTAAGTCCCATCGGGCACGAAATGGTTAGGTGTTTACGCTATATCTGGATTGAAGTGCCTAGACTGATCACAAATTGCAGATTGGAAAAAAGCACGTACGCATGGCGACGAACACAACACAATTCATTCATACAAACATAATTCATGTATGTATTTTCAGCTAATTGTGACCATTGGTAAAAGACTTTTGTTCCTGCCAAACTGATCCAATTGTGCTGTTCTGCTCGTCTTCAACGCAACTCACATCTACTTTACATAGCTCTGATAATTATCCTTTGAGATAAGACCCTGTTTATGGATGTGTCAGAAAAGACTAAGGGTACACGCGCAAAATCTCCGACAGCCAGCTGCCATGAACGACGGAGCGATAATGGAGTTATCTTCTACTTTTCTTATGCTTGAAGTATTTCTGGTCGAATTCTTCCAGTATAAAATTGCTCACTGTCTTGGGTGCGATCGCTACCCAGTATCTTAGCTCTGATTTTAGAGACTTTGCCACGTAAAATAAAAAAACAAAAACGGTTTCTTGCAATAGTGGCTGATTTTTGCATTAAATCTAATGACTAAATTACTGCGTAGAGGTAATGTGCGAAATGACATCCTTCAAATTACTTAAAACTGTTTTCTCTCTGTCTCTCTCTCTCTCTCTCTCTGTCTCTCTTTCTGTCTCTTTCTCTCTTTCTGTCTGTCTTTGTATCTGTCTCTCTCACTATACGATAAGGAGACGTTAATTTAATGTTATTTTTGGCTAGCGTTCACTGAGTGAATATGGCAGGTCTTTTAAAATAAGGCCTTATTTGTACCTTAACAACAGTTTAGTTGAAGGTCACTTACGTAATATTGAAATGAAATGAGCATACCACAGTAACCGGAGGCTTATCACAAATTTCCGATGAAAGTTTTTCTGTTCTCATCTTGATCCTCCGGAAGTAGCTCTAAGTATAGTGCTCAGATATTACCTTCCGATCCTATGGAATTTATGATGACAATCTATAGTAATCTCAAGCAGATCTAGTGATTAAAATGAAGGTTTCATCTGGACACAGCGTGGCATAATCCAGGAAATGGAAACCGTGAAACAACGTTAGCAATTTTTTTTTTAAAACCTGTGAGGAGTTCCATTTCGTCTAGAAACGTCGAGACAATATCACTCACTCATTTGAAGGAATACAAAGTCATTACAAGTTCCACTCGAGATTCAGTTTTTATGTTACCCTTGAAAAGAACAAATGATATGGAAGATGAGAGAATGTGAGAAAAGTCCCCATCATCAGGTTCTTCAATGAAGTTTAGCAGCAAAGTGAAAAGCAACACAGCCTATAATACCAATTCGTATATTAGTCATAATGACCACCCAGTGGATGCCTCTGCGAAGGACGCACGTAGCGTGTTCATTGACGAAAATATTTTCTCTGCTTTTTGTCTGAATGGTAAAACCTTTAAAGATAGCCTTAATAATATGATACCACACATAACTCTCTGACGGTGATAATCAACACAAATCAGTACAGTGTGGCAATAAATGCAGAAAGTGAAATAAGAACCTGCCATCCATCTGGTTTTCCGACAAGTTTTATTCTCACAATTAAAACGAGACAGTTAGTGAGAAACGTTCGTAACATGACTGAATATCTGTCATATGCAGGTGTCGCCCGGGAACACAGACGTTAGTATTTCACAGCAATACTCTTGTTGGTAAGAGCATTATCATTTTAGAACAAGGGCCTGGGTTCACATCCCACTCAAAAAGAAAATTTTAATGTCTTAGGAAGTTTTATGAGAGGGAGTCTTCGGCTGCAAAGTGATAAATTCATTCAAGAAAAACAAATTGAGATCAATTTTTTGGAAGAAAGAGTAGTAAAACTTGTTTCATTACATTAGTATAATGTTGCTGTCGACATCATGGTAAGTTTCTGCTGCTATAGCATGTGCCGACGTTGTTGTTTTCTAGTTTATCTGTCAGTTATTACGTGTTCGTTGAAAGCACAGGCTATCATAAATTTCTCTCCCTTTAAATCCGTGTTTAGGGAACCTTCTGAAAGTGGGTGAACTTCTGTGAAACATGAGTACAGTTGACTGAATTTCATCCGGATTTACTGCCTGATGATTATCTGCCGACGACGCATCCGTCAATAGGAAATTGGACTCCACCAATAAATAACACAGTATAATGAAAACTACTATCACACAGAGCAAATGGTCTGTATTATCATGGGCTCATTTGTGTCGAATTAGCTCAGCCATCGATTCTCATTATAATCTTCTATGATACAAAACAATTGTGCTTGGCCATGACTCAGATCTGCAGTGTTTCATCATTGTTTCCATATACTTTCACGTATGATTCTTTAATTCATAGGCAAACGTTTATTTTACATAAAGAATGATAATAGGGGCTGGAATATCCAGTACACGGTTAATATTTTGGTCTTCTACATTTACGTCTACATACATACTACGAAAGCTTCCGTAAAGTGCATGGCAGAGGGTACTACGTACCACCTGCGAATAGAGCGAGGGGGAAGAAACTGCCTACAAGCTTCCGCACGATACCTAATTTGTCCCATCTTACCTTCGTGATCCTAACGCAAAATGTACGATGGCGGCTGTAGAACTATTCTGCAGTCGGCCTCAAATGCAGGCTCTCTAAATTTAGGCAATACTGCTTCGTGAAAAGAGCGCTGTCTTCCCTCCAGGGATGAGGTCTTAAAGCACCTTGCGTGCTGAATAAACCTACCAGTAGAAATCTAGCAGCACGCCTGTGAACTGCTTCAATTCCTTCCTTTAATCCGACCTGATCCGGATCCCAAACATTGGAGCAGTACTCAAGAATAGGTCCTGCATGAAGCACATTTCCCCAAAATTCTTCCAATAAAACGAAGTCGAGCATTACCCTTCCCTACTACCAACCTGACGTGCTCATCCCATTCCATACAATTCATACAACGGTATGGCTAGGTATTTGATCGATGTGATGGTGTCAAGCAGCTCCCTATAATGCTGTAATCTAACATCACAACACTGTTCTTCCTGTTCATCCAATTTACATTTTTCCACACATAGAGCAAGCGGTCATTCACCTCACGAACTAGAAATTCTGTCACCTTGTATCCTCCTCCCGCCAGTCAGCGACATTGTCATCAGCAATAGCTGTAATATGCTGTCCACCTTGTTCATCACATTTCCATCCATTACCAACCTAGCTATTCCTTGATCCTTCAGGATGTGATCTATGAACCGATCCATTGTTTTAATAAAGTGGTACCATAAATTTCCTTTTTATGCACTGTCAGCCACTGCGTCTTCACTACGTATCCGATATACCTGTGTTATCTTCAGCACTCCTGTATAACATCACATTTCAAAAACCTGTATTCAGTTCATGTCAACATGGTTCGCCGTCCACGTTTCACTACTGAATAACGATACGCAACAAACGAAAGCCGGCCGGAGTAGCCGAGCGGTTCTAGGCGCTACAGTCTGGAACCGCGCGACCGCTACGGTCGCAGGTTCGAATCCTGCCTCGGGCATGGATGTGTGTGATGTCCTTAGGTTAGTTAGCTTTAAGTAGTTCTAAGTTCTAGGGGACTAATGACCTCAGAAGTTAAGTCCCATAGTGCTCAGAGCCATTTTGAACCATTTTTGAACCAAACGAAAAGTTAAAGTAACACAAACTTATTTTCTTTTCGAGCGTACGGATCATACTAATGCAGATAAGAATCTCCATGCCACATCTTATTCAGCAATCGTCGTTTTTATCTCCAAAGTAGGAAACCTATCTACTTTCAATGCATTATTCCCTAATTAAATCCCTCAGTTTTAAATAATATAATTCGACTGCATGTTGTTACCCTTGTTTTAGTGATTGAGTCTGCTAGGCTGTGGCAACGGAGAAAGATCTTGAGTGATGTCCTCTCGTTTGTGGAATGTACAATAAATCCTACATTTACCGTAAACTGTAGCAATAGCTTCCATTGCTACCAAAGTCGTCACATTGTAACAAAATGTAACTTCACACGCACCATTGTGTCCATTCAGCAGTCATCTGTACCCGTAATGCTCTGGCCCTTTGCTTTATTATTGTTACTGTCGGTCAGTTATCGAATGCCCACACCTTGAAAATATCGTTTTCTAAAGCTTCTTGTTCCAAACACTCTTACATAATGGCCTTCCATGTTTTTAAATATTATGAATTTCACTACCTTCAACGATCTAGCTTCCACTAACCTCAGTCGTTTTGAGATTATCATCGACTTCAAAAGATGCATTGTGCACAATACATGACATCAAAAGTGACGTTATCATTGACACAACAAGGAACATGTCAACGTAACATTTCTCCATCTGTAATTATTCTCTGAGTTTATTGTCATCAAGCGAAAAGCCAATCAGTATCATAAATCTGAGTTATTTTTAATACATACGAGAGTGGTTTGAAAAGTTCTCGGAGTCACCGCCAGAGGTCAACGCTAGCGCAATGAATTGTTCACGTGATATTCATTGTACTGTTGCCTGTAAACACATTCCATGTCAGTGCTGTTGGAAGAGAGCTGTGGCGATGACGTGGCTTTGTTGTTGTTGTTCCCGCGCAGTGATTTGCAAAGATGGAAAAAATCGAGATTCGAGCAGTGATTAAGTACTTTGTTAAGAAAGGTATGAAAGCAAAGGACATCCATGCCGATTTTCAGAATACACTGAGGGAATCTGCCCCTTCATATTCAGCTGCTGGCATGTGGACAAATGAATTTAAATTTGGTCGGGAGAACTTAAATGATGATCGGTGCAGTGGTCGGCCAAGATGTGTCACTACTCCAGAAATCATTGCAAAAGTGCGAAAAATGGCCATGGAGGATCACCGATTGAATGTGCGTGAAATTGCTCACGTTTGCCAGATGTCATATGAATAGGTATATCACTTTTAACTGAAGAATTAGAAATGAAAAAAATTATCTGCAAGATGGGTGCCACGACTCTTTACGCGCGCCCGCGAACATGTGTCGTCGCCATGGCAAAATTACACGAACTAAGCTATGAATTGTTGCCATTCCCGCCTTATTCACCTGATATGGCTCCGTCAGACTTCCATCTCTTCCGAAAACTAAAAATTTTACATGGGGGGACGAAGATTCACTTGAAATGAAGAACTGATAACCGGAGTTGACAACTATTTTGCAAGCCTGGAGGAAACTCATTTAGGAGATGGGATCAAGACACTAGAACATCTTTGACCATGTGCTGCGTTACTCTACAAGGAGACTACATAGAAAAACAAAAATAGTTTCAGTGCAGTACGTACTTTCTTTCTATTCAGTTCCGACAACATTTCAAACCACACTCGCGATATCATATCTGTGTCACCTTCAATTTTTCTCTAATTTCGATGCGGTATCTTAAGAATATTAGTACAGCTGAATCATCTCACTACAATTCTTTATAAAGAAAAAGAATAAGAAGAAACACTTCAAATATCCCATGTAATGCTTACTTTGCCGAGTAAACAGACGGGTTGCGATATGACCTTCGTTATTCGTTACTGCATCAACAGGTTCGACTGCAGTAAGCTAACAATTATGGAAACTACTGCAACAGAGAATATTAAAGAAGAAGAAGTAATGACGTAATCATTATAAGTTCTAAAGTATTGCTTAGAAGGTACTACATTTCACAAGGTAAAGTAAGGGTTTACCATGAACAGCCACCATTTTAATGTGCTATTATACTCTTATGTTATTTGCTACGTGTCTCGGCCCACTGGTACTCAATCATGTATGAAAGGTATATGAAACTAATAACTAACACTGATACTAATAAAATGCTATTGACTGAGTTAATCTATAGGTTTCGAAGTTTTCTGTTGGAGTCTCAGGCAGTATGCCTCCGTATGCAGACATAAAAATGATATATCTGACCTTCCTGTCGAAAAGATGTCGTGAGGTGTGTTTTAGTACAACCCTACTTCACTTCATTATAATATTTATATCATATATCCTGCAAAAATAGCACCATCTACAACTGTACGGTAATCACTGGAACACGACTGGTTTCGTAGTCTATAGCGACATCCAAACAAAAACAAAATCTGAACGACTATCCATATGGTCCAGAGGAGCCACGTCTTAATACTACAATCACAAAACCCTAATAAAGTCTATCACTAAACAACCTCAGAACACTTTAAATCATTAAAGACACCGATGTAGGAAAGGAGGGAGACCCAAACATCAATGGCAAAACGGCAATGCTCATCAAATGGACAAAGTCATTACAAAGGAGAACCGAATGTTGCGTACATCGTCCTGCATAAAACCGAGGAAGAACCTTTAACTAATAATAGAAAATATGGACCACAAGGAGCCTGTGCCATAGCCTGTGCCAAATCCACAGTTGGAATACTTACAAATTATCCAGCACTTCCCAGTGACAGACCCCGCGAGCAGTAACAGTGCACCAGCCACACTGAGCGCGCAGCAAAGCCCTGGTACCCTGAACATAGCGCTTGCGCCCAGCCAGCGTTGAGCCCGCACTGTGAGGTGCCTATATGCCCCACCTACCCCGTTACAGCCCAGTAACAAACATTAACGATCACAGCATAAAATATTAAATAACACATACTAAAACATACATTGTTCCAGACACAAGAGTGTAGAAAGAAGCTCCAAAAAACGCTCCTGGCCGCCTCCCCCCCCCCCCCCCTCATCACCTCTTCACCATTGCAGATAACAACATAAACAAGATGCCAATGCACATGCAACAGTCATAACAGAAAGACAAGATTTGTGGAGCAGAAGGCTAATGGAATAAAGTCATTCCAAGCCAATCAAAATTAGATAAAATAGTAGGGCTATTAAATGTGTGGCGGGGATACAAACTCTAGCTGTGCATAATTTCCATATTTTCTAACAAACTGAGGGATTGTTCCCTCCTGTGCAAAATTTTTAAGGTATTGGGTAAGTCGGCTACTGAATGGGCGTGCTCGCGCGAAAGAATATCCAGTGAGGACCTAAATGTTGTCGAATTAAATGTTATTTTGTGAAATTAAATGTTCACCAAACCTAACATGAAAGCCACAGCCATTCTGCCCTACATATCGTGTAAGATAACCATCCCAATGGGAAAGTTGCACACACGTTGCGAGGTGTTTTTGACACCAGTCCTTCTCTCTATGCCTAACTCTTTCACCCAACTTAAAAGGGATTAGAAAGATAGGTCTTTTGTTTTCTGCTCCGAGCTGTTTTCTCACATTTTCGTACTACCAAAGTACGAAACCTATGGTAAACCACTGTATTCTTTGAAGAAAATAGGTACCTACAGCCATAATTTTATTTAATAATTTTATTTAGCTAGTTGTTTCGGTGCCGCTATACACGTACACAAGTCATTTAAACATTTGTGGTATTATAGGAACCATTATATCCAACTAGTTTCCGTAGGTTTTTTTCTCTGCGCACGTGGACCCATCTCACCTCGAGCCTCAGAATAGCCCCAATGAGGCACCTGAACTGGAAGCTAAATAAAATTATTAAATAAAATTGCGGCTGTTGGTATTTATTTCTTTTAAGTCTTCGGAAGGCCTCAGTTCCATTCCAGTTTTAGAAGGAATTACAGAAATTGGCACTCTTTTCCCGTTCCTCTATCCTCTGTAACTTAATACCATCACCACCAGACCGCGCTGCATACCAAATCCCCCTTTCTTCTGTAATACCCTCTTATTAATATTCTTTACGCAGTTCTTGTAGGATCCATTAATATCGGCACTATGAAGGATAATCTCATCTCTCATTAATTTAAAGTTAACGATCTTGATCCAATGAACCTTGGAGTTCCTAGATTAGGAGCTATTCTTAAGATCCATAGGATCCATGCAATCCATGGGATCGACTGGCGGATAAGGCCTATTATTATTAATACTCATGGGAAATTGGGGGACGGGGGTGTTACAATACTGAGAAGTTCCAGCTAAGTTAAAAAATGGTTCGAATGGCTCTGAGCACTATGGGACTTAACATCTGAGGTCATCAGTACCCTTGAACTTAGAAGTACGTAAACCTAACTAACCTGAGGACATCACACACTTCCCTCAGGGTACATGCATTCCGTATTTGGACATTAAAAATATATGCAGTAATATTCCTATCGATGTGTTGCAGGATGTTATTGCCCTCATTATAAGGATCCATAAAGGCCAGCCTGCGGATGAGATTACCATTGTCCTTAAAGTTGCACTACGTTCCTTAGACGAAATTATTTCGAATTTTTCGATCGTACATGCTTCCAAAGGCAAGGTCTGGCTTCAAGCTCTTCTTCGGTGTACGGACTAGCAAATATTTTTATCACTAACTTCGAGCATGACATCATGACTTTGTTACCAGGGCATGGCGAAAGTACTGTGATGTGTTGTACGTATGTTGATGATATATTGTTATTGTGTAAAGATTCGAAAGAGAGTGCTGTGATTTCGTTAGGGAGTGAAACAATGTGCATACAAATGTCCAGTTTGTAAAACAACGTAGTGCGGCTGACGGTAGGATGGGGGAGGGGGGGGGAGGGGTGGAGGAACCTAATCTGGATCTAAATATTTCTCTTGAAGGGCCCAGTGTGGGATTCAATATTTTCGGTAAATCTGCCACAAGTGATCCGATTATCCACCGGAGCTCAAACCACTCTCTTGCATATAAGATGGCAGTTTTCCGATCTATCATGCATGGACTTAAGTGACCTCGCGGCCAAGGAGGCCTTTGATAGAAATTATCAGGCTACCTTTCACAGTGCCGATACAAAGACTTCGTCAACAACATTAACAAGCTTATAGTACGGAAAAACGGGGTTTGGTGTGTGGCGGGGATTAAATGGTGATGGTATTACGTTACAGTGCTTAGAGGAACAGGGAAAATAGTACATTGTTTATCACATTGACCCGTACTTTGTTAGGAGTTCTGAAAAAGGAGGAAAACAGCTCAAAGGAAAATATGTAAGACCGGCCTTTTTGATCACTGGGAAGGTAGGTGAAGGAGTGAGGCACAGAGAGGAGCACTCCTGACAAAAATGCCGCGACAAGCGTCCTGCATCCGTGGCGATGACATACACGATCTGTGTGGCAGACTGGCCGTGGCTTTCATATTAGGTTTGGAGAACGTTTAAATTTGACGAGTTCTAGTTCCTCCTGGGTACTCATTTACGAGAGAAGTCCATTCAGTAACTGACTTGTCCAGTAACTCAAAATTTTGCAAAGGGAGGAGAAGGGGCAGCCCACCGCTGTATTAGAAGTGACGGAAATTAAGCGCAGCATGAGATTATATCCCCAATACATAGGAGCCATATTGAGTTGTGACTTTGCAATATTCTATCTGAATATCTTGGTCCTTACAAGAGTTTCATTTCATTAGCCCTGTGCTCCAAGTATCTTTTTGTTCTGTTACTTTTATTGTATGTTTATTAGCAGCTTGTTTACAATATCTTCCTACTTGTAGGCATAATGAGGAAAGAGGGAGGGGAGTGATAAGTATACTTCTTTGGGTTTCTTTCTATGCTCTTGCGTCGGGGCCGTCTATATTTTCGTGTGCGATATGTCATGTTTATTGCTTGGTTATAACGGGGGAGGGGGTTGCCATATTCCCTAGTTACATACGCGGAATGATGTTAATCTGTTGCTCGTCCCAACTCGCGGTGGCGATCTTAACGCTTTGCGGCGCTCTCAGGATAGCTGGTGTGTCGTAACTGTTCACTGGAGTTGTCACCAGAATACACTGGATAATTTGAAAATACTGAAACTGGCTGTTTGGTCCGGCTATTGTCCAGGGTCTCTCTCTGCTCTATGTCTTTTATTGTTAGTTGTGGGTCCTTCCTCTCGTTTATGGAGGATGATGCCAGCAACAATCGTTACCTTTTATAACTGACTGTCTGCATTTGGTGGGCCATGCCATTTTACCTGTCTCCCTTCCTACATAGATATTTTTAATGACATATAGTATTTTATGTTTAGTGCCTGCCATTAGAATTTTGTGACTATAATGTTACCACTTGGGTCCGCTAGACCATATAGATAGTACTCAGAATTTTTGTTTTGTTTAGACGTAATCCTGAGGATGTGGGTTTAAGCCACGAAAAGGCTCGTGTTCCATTAAAGGTTCTTTTTACAGCTGTACGTATTTTCTTTTTGCAATATGTATTACCGTAGCTGCACATTCCCAGAGCACACAGTTAGCCGTAATTTCTGCTGTAGTCTACGGTCGCATTTGCCTTTTAAACGATTTGTTCAGAACACACATACACCACACAAAACAAAATTACTTCAAGTCATGAGTCGAGGTCCAAAGAGTCGTTTACTTGGTGTACTGGACGAAACTGAAATTTTCGTGCATACTGGAAAGAACCGGACAAACTGCTCAGTTAACAAAATGATTTTGAGATTCACAGCTTGTCTGAACTTTATGAAGACATTTTATGGACCCATAGTGCCACATTCACGACGCTAAAATTTTCACTCCGGCCACTGGAACAAGCGACCTGCCCTTCTACGATGAAACAAGCCCAGCAGTGGAGTCTAACGGTATGATGAACACAGTGTTTACGCGAACGACGTTCTCTGGTGGAATACTTGCAAAGAGAACACACTAATACTCAAGACAAAAGAAAATACGTTTGTGCGTTGGACTGCGGGAAACCCTCTCATGGTGGTTTGTACACTGACCGCAGTTTTATATTGCCTTTGAAGCCGGTTTCTTAAAACACGTTGGCTTTGTCGGCTTGATGAAAACATACAGAGGGCAACACGTAACATGCTTGTCCACACTCCTTTATAATTCCTGACTTCGTGATGTACATTGGCTGGACAGTCGCCGTGAGAAATGCGTTTTTGAAAATAAATTTGGATAATTTCAGAATAAAAACAGTCTTGACTGCGAAGTTATTTACTATAAATCACGTGTTTCACCCTTTTCGGAAATCACCGGATTGTGTAAAAGCAGCTAGAGATGTAATCCATCCATCATAAATGCATATAAAATGGAAAATTGACGCAAGAGTCTCCATTTTCAATTCTACACGGCTTTATGATGGATGGGTTACATCTCTAGCTACTTTTACACAATCTGATCATGCCCGAGAAGGGTTTTCACGTCATTGACATTAAATAACTTCCCAACGAAGACTTTTTATTCTGAAATAATCTGAAGCTGATTGCTGTAGCACCCTGCCACAATGGAATGGAAATTTTTTATATAAATGCTTAATTTAGCCAAGCCTGCAGGCTGCAGTGTTGTATTTCACTACTAACGGGTTCTGTATAAGTTCCTCAATATAATGTCCTCAATATACTTTGTTCTGTGTATTGTGATTGCGGTATGGCAAAACTCACAGCATTCGAATGTGGAGAAATTTTTGGTTCCCATATTGTGGCTCTTTCCGCAATGAAGTTGGCCGAAATTTGTGATATTTCAAGAGTTACCTTGCTGATGATTTATTCCACATACAGGGAAAGAGGAGAAACATCTTCCGCTAAGTTACATCATGGACGAAATTGTATATTGATCGATCGTGAAGGACGATCATTGAGAAGTTTGTGACGAAAAAATAAGAAAGCGACAGTTGCGAAAGTCACTGAAGAACTGAATGTCGCACTGGTGAATCCCATAAATCCCAAAACACCACGAAAGGAGCTCCATTCCAGCTCAACCTGTAATTCCAAAACCACTCATCAGTCATGAAAATTCCCTTAACAGGATAACGTGGTGCTGAAGCCATGAAACCTGGAACATGGAGAAATGGAAAAATGATATTTGGTCCGAAGAGACTTGTTTCACGCTGTTTCTAACTTACAATCGAGATAAAGTACAAACAATAAAACGTGGTGTTGATCTGGTTAGATTTCGGAAACTATAACGTGGTATTCCATGGGCCTCATGGTTATCCTGCCAGGTGACATTACTGGTAAGGATTAATATTCCATTTAGGCTGGTCAGGTCCATCCTATGATACAATATATGTTCCTCGGCCGTGACGCTGTGTTGCAAGATGAGGGGCCCTGTTCAGAAAGCTCGCCTCGTACGACTGGTTTTGTGCGCACTAGGATTTGTGCGAAGGCTCAATGTTACTGAGCCTTTGCAGTCTACTTTGGGGAGAAGAGCGCCTCCATCATCCCTACCTGAACTTGCCATTCCTTTGCAAGAAAATGGTACAAAATTACCTTGAAGACCCTACAGAGCCTGCATTTATCCATTCCGAGACGACTGAAAACCGGTTTTGAACGCCTGCGGTTTATCGACACCGTATTAGGCATCGTAATGTGTTGTATTTGTTACGTTACTGTATGTACTTGTACGTAAGTGATTTATGGAGGTTGCACCAAGGACACACAAGTTAAGCGGTCCTCTGCAACTGCATTGGATATCATATAAATTAATATTTGTAGCACATGACTGTTTCAAATTGAATATGTGGAATTAAACGTACCATGTATTTTAGACGTTTTAAAAGATCTGAAGAAATCTGATCGATACTTTTAATCATTATGAGGAAAATATGATAATTGAGAGCTATAAGGAATATTACAATAATATTATTTCGTATACATCTGCACTTAAAGATTTCACATTTTATCTTTCTCCAAAGTTTTTTTGACCATCTAAACTACTGGCTATTAAAATTGCTACACCACGAAGATGACGTGCTACAGAAGTGAAGTTTAACCGACAGGAAGAAGATGCTGAGACATGCAAATGATTAACTTTTCAGAACATTCACACAAGGTTGGCGCCGGTGCTGACACGAAGAAAGTTTCCAACCAATTTATCATACACAAATCGCAGTTGACCGGCGTTGCCTGGTGAAAAGTTGTTCTGATGCCTAGTGTAAGGTCGAGAAATGCGTACCATCACGTTTCCGACCTTGATAAAGGTCGGATTGTAGCCTATCGCGATTGCGGTTTATCGTATTGCGACATTGCTGCTCTCGTTGGTCGAGATCCAATGACTGTTAGCAGAATATGGAATTGATGGGTTCAGGAGGGTAATACTGAACGCCATTCTGGATCCCAACGGCCTCGTATAAGTAGCAGTCGAGATGACAGGCATCATATCCACATGGCTGTAACGGATCGTGCAGCCACGTCTCGATCCCTGAGTCAACAGATGGGGACATTTGCAAGACAACAACCATCTGCACGAACAGTTCGACAACGTTTGCAGCAGCACGGACTATCAGCTCGGAGACCATGGCTGCAGTAACCCTTGACGCTGCATCACAGACAGGAGCGCCTGCGATGGCAAAACGTTATTTTTTCGGATGCATCCGGGTTCTGTTTACAGCATCACGATGGTCGCATCCGTGTTTGGCGACATCGCGGTGAACGCACATTGGAGCGTGTATTCTTCGTCGCCATACTGGCGTATCACCCGGCGTGATGGTATGGGGTGGCATTGGTTACGCGTCTCGGTCACCTCTCGTTCGCATTGACGGCACTTTGAACAGTGGACGTTACATTTCAGATGTGGTACGACCCGTGGCTCTACCCTTCATTCGATCCCTGCGAAACCCTACATTTCAGCAGGATAATGCACGACCGCATGTTGCAGGTCCTGTACGGGCCTTTCTGGATACAGAAAATGTTCGACTGCTGCCCTGGCCAGCACATTCCCCAAATCTCTCACCAATTGAAAACGTCTGGTCGATGGTGGCCGAGCAACTGGCTCGTCACAATACGCCAGTCACTACTCTTGATGAACTGTGGTATCGTGTTGAAGCTGCATGGGCAGCTGTACCTGTACACACCATCCAAGCTCTGTTTGACTCAATGCCCAGGCCGTTATTACCGCCAGAGGTGATTGTTCTAGGTACCGATTTCTCAGGATCTATGCACCCAAACTGCGTGTAAATGTAATCACATGTGAGTTCTAGTATAATATATTTGTCCAATGAATACCCGTTTATCATTTGCATTTCTTCTTGGTGTAGCAATTTTAATGGCCAGTAGTGTACCCACTTTGATGTGTGCTATATCCTACTCTTCTGCACTGTTTCTACGTCGCAGCTGCCTATCCTTAATGTGCGGTAATGGAAAGATAGTGCTGTCAACCTGACAAATGATGAGCTTCCATTATTGCTTGGAGACAGGGTACGCACAGTGTTTATATGCACGAAAGTGAGCCAGTGAGTTACTGCAGTCGTTAATGTAATTGCAATAAGTGAAAGACAAATAGATTAATATGAATACGCACTACAGTTTTGTCTAAATGATGCATTTTTCCAAAAAAAAAAAAAAAAGAAAATATAAATCTTAACTTACTGGTGCTGACCTTGGTTCGTAAAGATATATCGCAGATACGGTACGGGTTTTCTGTGCCTATTTCTCTACTATAGAGTAGAATAGCATATTAGTTCTGCATATGAGAGAAGCGAAGTGAATAATTTGAAAAAAGAAGTAGCAGTAAATGTGTTACTGGCGCCTGCAAAGAAAGTATGGTACTATAGTATATTTTCCCCGCTGGCCGCACGGGGGAAGCTGCAATTCAAAAGTGCAGACGAGGAAATGCCCGCGAAAACGGCATCACCGAAGAGAAGACGGACACAAGTTACGAGAGGCGGAAGGGAAGGGCGCAAACAGAACAGCGCCGTCCGCGGAACGAACGACCCAGCAGCGCGCACACAAAAGGCTGCGGCGCGCAGGTCGCTGTAAGGGCTTAGGGGCCATCGCCAATGACTTCGCCTCCGGGTTTAGGCTGTTCCAGCTAGAAAGACGGAAATGGACGCCAGTAAGATATCTGCAGGAAGTGAGCACCACTTGGGTCGTACGTTAAACTGTCCCCAAAAAGGACGATTCTTCTCGGTATAAACTCGATTTCTGGAAAGAAGCAGCGTAATGTTGAATGTTACTTAGCACTTCATATTCTTACGATTACTATTTATGTTAGTTGGAATCGCTGCAACGTCAACAGAGATATCATTCTCTGCATTAACTTCTTTGTTTGACTTTTTTTGACATATTTCTCCGGATTTTCCAGTGGGAATAACTCAGGAAGCGTATGTATTCATAAAGAGCTGCTGCTCTTCCCAGAAGTCGTCAACCGTATTTTATCTGATGTTTCGAGAAAGAGATGCAATTTCGTTTCTGCAGTGTCTGACTGGAATCAGAGCAAACAAATGCTGGTCGTCACATCTTTCATGCGACGTTCATTGTCAATGGAAAGCATTAGTCTGACTTTCTGAAGTGGAATTCAACGCCCATTCGACAGAGCTGTCCTAAATTAGTGTAACGCGATATTTCTTCCATATGAATTAGCAGGAACAGTACAAAACGAAGATTAACCAATAGTATAGCAGCGACTGAGCAGCGCTGTGGCATAGCGGTAGCAGTGCATGCCAGGGTAGAGTTGTCGTAGTTATGGTATTGATTTTTGTAAAAGTTTTACTGTCCCTGTTAATACATCCCGATAAAACGAATATAGCAATACGTTGATATGGGACCGATCTATCGAATGGCTACGTAAATTTCCACCTTAAAAAATTTGTAATGGGAGAGAAAACGATACTTTCCGTCGATACGGGGCGTCTCATGAGAGATGTTATAAGCACTATTTGTTTTGGATGGCTCCGGCTACACACTGAATGAAGGATGTTGCAAATACCTTTTGAAAAACCACAGAATACGCTGCTAACGACTCTTTGGTGGGACATTCCATATGTGTGTGTGTGTGTGTGTGTGTGTGTGTGTGTGTGTGTGTGTGCGTATTAGTGTTCTTGCTCTTTTTCTTGCCCTTGGAAGCCGTTGCTCTCATAGACTTAATTCCGCCCGGTTGAGATTCATTTGGTTTTTCAAGCTTTTTTAGCAACTTCTAGCTTTTTTCCTGCTGTGTCTTCATTTTTATCAAATTGCGTTTGCAACTGCTGTTGTCTTAAAGTTTCCATGACTGGGGTGTCAATTAGGATGGTAACGCAAAATAGTGAGCAAGTGAGCCTCAACTGAACTGTGTAAACGTGCCCTATCGCATGTGTGAACTACTTTCTAAACTACAGTAGCAACATGTCGGCTTTCATATTATACAAATGTAAAATAATGTTCTGTAATGTTCTCAATCTAAAGGTGTGCCCTGTAGGAGCTCTTATATTTGAACAACAAAATTAACTCACCTTGCACAAAAATACGAATATATTTTTCGCACTAAGGCGTTCACTCACCTGGTACAATGAAGTGTGTGAGAACCCTCAGTAGAAGGCAGTAGTAATCTTCCACTGTCAATAGCACTCCAGCAAGAATTAATTCCGAGAAAAGCGCTCTGAGTAAAAGTGCCGCGTGTGTTTACGTGCCCCAGCGTCCCCTATCTCTTTCTTTGAATTATCAGTCTTCTGACTGGTTTGATGCGGCCCGCCACGAATTCCTCTCTTCATCTCAGAGTAGCAATTCCAGCCCACGCCCTCATTTATCTGCTGGATGTATTCCAATCTCCATCTTCCTCTACAGCTTTCTTACCCTCTACAGCTCCCTCTAGTACTGTGGCAGTTATTTCCTGATACATTAACAAATATCCTATTATTCTGTCCCTCATTTTTGTCAATGCTTTCCAGATATTCCTTTCCGATTCTGCGGTGAACCTCCACATTCGTTACCTCGTCAAACCCCCGTAGTTGAAGTTTCACTACCACACAATGCTGCGCTCCAAACGTACATTCTCAGAAATATATATTTGATACTACCGGACTTTTCTTGGCCAGGAATGCCCTTTTCTCCAGTTCTAGTCAGCTTTTAATGTCCTCCTTGCGCCATTCATCATGTGTTATTCTACTCCCTAAGTAAAAGAACTAAACTTCGTCTACTCCGTGCTGCCCAAGTTTGATGTTAAGTTATGCTGTTCTCATTGCTGCTACTTCTATTAACCTTCGCCTTTCATCAATCAACTCTCATTCTATATTCTTCACTCATTAGGCAGTTGATTCCATTCAACAGCTACTGTAATTCTTCCTCATTTTCAGTGAGGATCGCAGTGTCATCAGCAAATCTATCGTTGAGACCCTTTCACCCTGAATTGTAATCGCACCATTGAACCTTTCTTTCATTTTCAACATTACTTCTTCAATGTATAGACTGAAAAGCAGCAGTGAAAGACTATATAAATGTCTTACAGCCTTTTTAATCCGAGCACTTCGTTGCTCGTCTCCCACTCTTATAGTTCCCTCTTGGTTCTTGTACATATTGTGTACTACCCATCTTTCCCTATAGTTTATCACATTTTTCTCAAAATCTTGAAAATCTAGCACCATTCGTGGGGTGTCGAAATGCACAGTGGACATAAATGGATGTAGGTGATCAGATGGGATGCTTACCTATGTGTCACCTGTCATAGTCATATTTTGACGTATCAGGGGTCCGATATCACTCCAACTGCACACACCCCTTCCATTACACAGCCTCCTACAGCTTGAACACTCCCCTGCTGACATGCAGGGCCCATGGGTTCATGAGGTTGTCTACATGCCCGTATACGTCCATCCGCTCGATGCAATTAGAAACGCGGCTTTTCCGACCAAGCGATATGTTTCCAGTCATCAACAGTCCAATGTCGGTGCTGACTGGCCCAGTCGTGAGTCATTAAGGTTACACGAGTGGGCCTTCGGCTCCCAAAGCTCATATCGACGAGGTTTCGTTGAGTGGTTCGCGCGCTGACACTTGTTGATGGCCCAGCCTTGAAATCTGCAGCAGTTTGCGAAAGGGTTGCACTTCTGTCAAGTTGAACGATTATCTTCAGTCGTCGTTGCTCCCGTTCTTGCAGGACCTCCTTCCGGTCACAGCGATGTCGGAGATTTGCTGTTTTACCGGATTCATGATATTCACGGTATACTCGTGAAATGGTCGTACGGGAAAATCCCCACTATATCGCAACCTGAGAGATGCTGGGTCCCATAGCTGGAGCGCCGACTATAGTACCACGTTCTAACTCGCTTGAAATCTGATAAACTGCATTGGTAGCAGCCGTAACTGATCTAACAGCTGCACCAGGCGTTTTTGTGTTAAATAGGAGTTGTCGACCGCAGCGCCGTATTCCGTATTCTGATTGTTTACATATCTCTGTATCTGAAAACGCATGCATGTACTATTTCCTTTGGCAGTTCTGTGTAATATGGCTCTGAGCACTATGGGACTCAACTTCTGCGGTCATTAGTCCCCTAGAACTTAGAACTAGTTAAACCTAACTAACCTAAGGACATCACACACATCCATGCCCTAGGCAGGATTCGAACCAGCGACCGTAGCGGTCTCGCAGTTTCAGACTGCAGCGCCCAGAACCGCACGGCCACTTCGGCCGGCTACTTCTGTGTAATGTGATACTGATCAGTTGACAACTGCCAAAAAATTTAGGGCAGCAAGGGTAACAGCTGTCAAAAAACCTGGTAAAGATGGCAGTGATGCATCACTTTACAGTAGTTTATAAACTACAAGAAAGAATGTTGCTAGACAGATTTCAACCACTAATTGACAAGGTAACTCCACTGCAACAAGCCGGATTTCGAAAGAATCGCAGTAGGTTGCTGTGATCAGGTGATCTTTCATCTGGGCAGGGTATCAGTGCCAATTAAAGGCTGCAGGAGTATTTGTTCACCTTACAGCCTTATTTGACACCGAATGGTGCCGTGGCCTGCTCTTTAAATTTGCAGATATCATACAATTTAAAAGAGTAGTTAATTTCATAGATAACACACTCAGCAACAGACGATTTCTGCTATTCCTTGGAGACAATACGAGCAGATGGCGAAGGCTAAATGATGGGCTACTACAGGGCTCTGTGTTATTACTAACCGTTTTCAAACTTTATACCAGCGATGTGCCCATTACTAGCGCTAAAAAGATGCTGACGACCTAGTAGTAGCTTATCAAGTAAGAAAGCCGGGAGAGTGTGAAACACCTGTAACTAAAGATTTACACATAATGAGTGACTATTTCAAGAACCACAGATTGAAGCAAAATGCTTACCATCTTAATAACCGTGAGGCAAATCACAAATTAAAAGTAGTCTTCGAAAACGTTCCCCTGCAACATAACCCATGCTAAAAATACTTGACTCGGATCATACCTTTAAGAGGCATTTTGGAAAACATAGGAAAAAAGTGAAGAAGAAAACTGATACTGTCAGGAAACTGGCTGGGCTAATGTGGGGTCCAAAGGCAGAACACTGTACTCTAGTATGGAAAAATATTGCAAATAGACGTGTAAGTGACGTCAAATTGCATCAGTCAATGAGAATAATCAGTAGCACTACTAAACCTATACCACTAACGTGGCTGTCTGCATTGTGTAATATTGCGCCTCCATTATTCAGATGACAAGCAGCAGCCAGAAGACTCGAATCTAGAAAACCACCCTGGCCACGGCAAGATGCGCCTCTTGAGTATGACGTTTGTCAAGATTGGATAGAAGTTTGTCAGAAGTTTACTAATACTAATTGCCATCTTGTAACTGACTAAGACGTGTGAACGGATTTGGTCTTTCCAGAAAAATATGGACACCCCTGATTCGAATCATAACAGTGCATGGAAGGTGAGTTTGTATGCATGGGGGTTGAAAGATGCCCAGACTTGTGACTCTGGTGATCCTGTGGAAACTTCTGCAGCACTTGATTGAAGAAACGCAGTGAGCTGCATCTGGAGACACAAACAGCTGTAGACTGGTTAGAGACCTAGATCTTCCATTGTAACATCTTCTCTGGCCTGTTTTTGCTTGTTTATATTACGTATATTTTTGTTTATTTTTAACATTTTATACATGAAATCTTTAAATAAGACTGTAAAATGACCATTTAAACCACACGAGTAAATACATAAACCACCACTGCCAGCAATCATGTACAGTGGCTACATTCCTGCCAAGACTTTCTGCAATATCGCAGAAGGAACATCCAGTTCCTCGTAGCCCTATTACACGACCCCATCCAAACTCAGCGAAATGCTGATAATGGCATCTTCCTCGCCCTGAAGGCATTCTTCACTAACTTCAAGTCACGACGTCCCATCTCAAAGACAAATTACTTTCAAGACGGTTACAGCCTGTACTTAAACCAAACCTGATTTGCATCTCCATAGTGGCGCAACTAGCGCCATTGTTATGCGATTGCTGAGCGAGCCAGCGCAGAGGTTAGCACACTGGACTGGACTCGCATTTTGGAGGACAACGGTTCAAATCTGCTTCGAGGCTGCGTGATTCAGGTTTCCCGTGATTTCCGTAAATCGCTTAAGGCAAATCCCGGGATAGTTCCTTTGAAAGGACACGGCTGATTTCCTTTCCCATCTTTCCATAATCAGAACTAGCAGCCCGTCTAATGACCTCATTGTCGACGGCACGTTAAACATTAATGTCTTCCTCCTCCCTCTTATGCGACTGGCGCAAAATTTGAATTGAAGTCATGTCTCAGACGTAGAAGCATGCCTACCAAGTTTCGTCTTGTAGCACAACTCCTCCATGACGCTGCGTTCTCTTTTTTTTTTTTTTTACAGTTCACTCAGATCAACAGCTAATTGGGTTTTATCCCATGTTATAATCTTCTTGCTTAATTTATTATCGGTCATTCCACCGAATCTTCCAACTGCCCACTCTGCTGAGACTGCCAACATGAAACCTACGCCAGGCAGGGTAGCCATACTATCTCAGGCACCTAGCCACGGTTCGCGCGGCTCTCCTCGCGGGATGTTTCAATCCTCCCTCGGGCATGGGTGTGTGTCATGTCCTTAGCGTAAGTCAGTTTCAGTTAAATGAAGTAGTATCTAAGCCTAGGGACCGATGACCTTAGCAGTGTGGTCCCATAGGAACTTACCACCTACCATGAAACCTACGTACTGATCTAATCCCAATGTCAGTCACCGATCTGCTCTAGTTTAACGCTTCGCTAGTCATTTAGGTTGAAAATGAAGAATAATTTTCGTATATGTTCGTTTCGAATTCCACATATCCTCTTTAATGGTAAAAGATGGAATGCAGAGAATGACAGCATGCTTTATTCAAACACATCCTACAATTAGATGCAGATGAACAGATAGACTCTTTCTTCTTAGATTTCCATAAACCATTGGAGACTGTGCCACAAAGTAAAGTGCTACGCAACATACGACGACACACATGATTTTCACAAAAAGTTCTGTACGAATGCTTCACTAATGGACATGCTGTCCTGTAGTCTACACGACTACGAATGATCAACAGGAACGAATGAAACATCAATGTTGTCCCAGAATACATGATACTGTAAATACACACAAACGTTTTTTTGAAAGGATATGCAGCTTTCTAGGACAGTTCGGTGACAATACTATTGTGTACAGATATGTATCGTTGTTGGATGCTCGTAGGATACTGCAGAAATACTTGGACAAACCTTAATGTCATATCTCTTTAATTAGCGATAAAAGCGAAATGCTGCCTATAATTAAACAGTGCGCTCTTTCGAGATCTAATCGAAAACACAATATAACCTCAAGCATCGTCCCGCTCAGCATTCTACGAGAGAGCTGGCTCACTGTTAGGCGCGTTCACTGAACGCCTTCGAGAATCGGCCCGCGTTAAGTTGTCGCTCAGCACTAGACGGAGGAAGTCCACTGGGCAGCTGCAGTTTGTGGTTATATGGATCTGGTAGGCTAAAAGAACCTCCCGGAATCGAGCCGCAATTGAAAAACTGCGGGTGGGAAACGTGGCACTTGAACTGCAGGACGGCTTATGTTCGACTCAGCTGTTTTGTAATCTGCCGACAAACAGACAGGGTGTCAGAGTAGAAGTGTGTTGGCATTTGGGTCTTGTGTATTGTGGATAATTTACGAAAATTGTGAACTGGTTGCAGAAAGAGTTAGCATGCAGTGTCAGTGTCGTCCTAACCGCCATCTGCTTCACTTCTGCTGTGCAGCGAGCTACCTTAATTTGAGTATTAACTGTATTTTTCTTACTTGTCACTTCTTCTTCCGTGTGTTTTTGCTTTTAGGAAGCTTTAATTGTCGAGTGCTATTAATAGTGTTCCATAGATTTCGTGTTTGTTTTGAATACAGTCAGAGAGAGTCCCTTTAGTCAGCCATAGTGCCAGTAGTGCTAGTGTTTGTTTGTTTTCAATACAGTCCAGAGACAGGTAGTGCTATTTTCATTGCTTTCTACAAGAAGTGGCTAGCAACCACAGTTTAGTCAATAATCAGCCGCCTTTAGTGAATTAGCAGTCTAGTTAAAAGTTGATTAACTCTCTTCAGTAAATAGATTCCTTAGCATGGATAGGATGTGTGACTGCTGTGTACGGACGCAGGAGGAGCTGGCCACTGTTCGCGAACAGCTGAACGTGTTGATGGCCGCGGTCAGCCGTCTTCAGGCTGCTGCCTCGGAGTGTAGCGGCAGTGGGGAGTCTGGTGCGTCGCAAGGTACACCCCAGGTGTTACATGCTTCACCCACTGTCCCTGCTGTCGAGACATCTTCGCGGGTACCGGGCGCGGTTGGGCCACCCTCTCCCCAAGGGGAGTGGCGGGTTCAGCGGCGTTCGCGGCGCACGAGGCGGAGGATAAATGTGGAGGCTGGCCGTGTGGCATCGCCCGCTCTGCCTGTGAGTGGACATGTGGCTGCTCCTTCAGCAAGGTCCGAGCAGGCACACGGGGGGAGGGGTTTATTAGTTACTGGGAGCTCCAACGTTAGGCGGGTGATGGAGCCCCTTAGGGAAATAGCTGAAAGGTCGGGGAAGAAGGCCAGTGTTCACTCTGTCTGCTTGCCGGGTGGTCTCATCCGAGATGTGGAGGAGGCGGCGATAGAGAGCACTGGGTGCACCCGACTGCAAATTGTTGCTCATGTCGGCACCAATGACTCCTGCCGTCTGGGTTCAGAGGTCATCCTCAGTTCGTACAGGCGGTTGGCGGTATTGGTGAAGGCGGAAAGCCTCGCTTGCGGAGTGGAATCAGAGCTAACTATTTGTAGTATCGTTCCCAGAACCGATCGCGGTCCTCTGGTTTGGAGCCGAGTGGTAGGCTTAAACCAGAGGCTCAGACGATTCTGCGGAGATCTGGGGTGCAAATTTCTCGACCTCCGCTATCGGGTGGAGAAATGTAGGGTCCCCCTGAATAGGTCAGGCGTGCACTACACGCCGGAAGCGGCTACAAGGGTAGCGGAGTACGTGTGGAGTGCACATGGGGGTTTTTTAGGTTAGAGAAATCCCTCCCTAGGCCCGACAAGACGCCTCCTAAGACGCAACAAGGTAGGAGTAGACAAAATGCAACAGGGAATAACAATATTAATCTGCTAATAGTAAACTGCAGGAGCGTCTATAGAAAAGTCCCAGAACCGCTCTCATTAATAAACGGTCACAACGCCCATATAGTACTAGGCACAGAAAGTTGGCTGAAACCAGATGTAAACAGTAATGAAATCCTAAACTCAGATTGGAATGTATACCGCAGAGACAGGCTGGACAGTGAAGGGGGAGGCGTGTTTATAGCGATAAGAAGTGCAATAGTATCGAAGGAAATTGACGGAGATCCGAAATTTGGAATGATTTGGGAGAAGGTCGCGGTTAAAGCAGGCTCAGACATGGTAATTGGATGTCTCTATAGGCCCCCTGGCTCAGCAGCTGTTGTGGCTGAGCACCTGAAGGATAATTTGGAAAATATTTCGAGTAGATTTCCCCACCATGTTATAGTTCTGGGTGGAGATTTTAATTTGCCGGATATAGACTGGGAGGCTCAAACGTTCATAACGGGTGGCAGGGACAAAGAATCCAGTGAAATTTTTTTAAGTGTTTAACTGAAAACTACCTTGAGCAGTTAAACAGAGAACCGACTCGTGGCGATAACATATTAGACCTTCTGGTGACAAACAGACCCGAACTATTTGAAATAGTTAACGCAGAACAAGGAATCAGCGATCATAAAGCGGTTACGGCATCGATGATTTCAGCCGTAAATAGAAATATTAAAAAAGGTAGGAAGATTTTTCTGTTTAGCAAAAGTGACAAACAGCAGATTACAGAGTACCTGACGGCTCAACACAAAAGTTTTGTCTCAAGTATAGATTGTGTTGAGGATCAGTGGACAAAGTTCAAAACCATCGTACAATATGCGTTAGATGAGTATGTGCCAAGCAAGATCGTTAGAGATGGAAAAGAGCCACCGTGGTACAACAACCGAGTTAGAAAACTGCTGCGGAAGCAAAGGGAACTTCCCAGCAAACATAAACATAGCCTAAGCCTTGCAGACAAACAAAAATTACGCGATGCGAAATGTAGTGTGAGGAGGGCTATGCGAGAGGCGTTCAATGACTTCGAAAGTAAAGTTCTATGTACTGACTTGGCAGACAATCCTAAGAAATTTTGGTCTTATGTCAAAGCGGTAGGTGGACCAAAACACAATGTCCAGACACTCTGTGACCAAAATGGTACTGAAAACGAGGATGACAGACTAAAGGCCGAAATACTAAATGTCTTTTTCCAAAGCTGTTTCACAGAGGAAGAGTGCACTGTAGTTCCTTCTCTAGATTGTCGCACAGATGACAAAATGGTAGATATCGAAATAGACGACAGAGGGATAGAGAAACAATTAAAATCGCTCAAAAGAGGAAAGGCCGCTGGACCTGATGGGATACCAGTTCGATTTTACACAGAGTACGCTAAGGAACTTGTCCCCCTTCTTGCAGCGGTGTACCGTAGGTCTCTAGAAGAGCGTAGTGCTCCAAAGGATTGGAAAAGGGTACAGGTCATCCCCATTTTCAAGAAGGGACGTCGAACAGATGTGCAGAACTATAGACCTTTATCTCTAACGTCGATCAGTTGTAGAATTTTGGAACACGTATTATGTTCGAGTATAATGACTTTTCTGGAGACTAGAAATCTACTCTGTAGGAATCAGCATGGGTTTCGAAAAAGACGGTCGTGCGAAACCCAGCTCGCGCTATTCGTCCACGAGACTCAGAGGGCCATTGACACGGGTTCACAAGTAGATGCTGTGTTTCTTGACTTCCGCAAGGCGTTCGATACAGTTCCCCACAGTCGTTTAATAAACAAAGTAAGAGCATATGGACTATCAGGCCAATGGATTGAAGAGTTCCTAGATAACAGAACGCAGCATGTCATTCTCAATGGAGAGAAGTCTTCCGAAGTAAGAGTGATTTCAGGTGTGCCGCAGGGTAGTGTCATAGGACCGTTGCTGTTCACAATATACATAAATGACCTTGTGGATGACATCGGAAGTTCACTGAGGCTTTTTGCAGATGATGCTGTGGTGTATCGAGAGGTTGTAACAATGGAAAATTATACTGAAATGCAGGAGGATCTGCAGCGAATTGACGCATGGTGCAGGGAATGGCAATTGAATCTCAATGTAGACAAGTGTGATGTGCTGCGAATACATAGAAAGATAGATCCCTTATTATTTAGCTACAAAATAGCAGGTCAGCAACTGGAAGCAGTTAATTCCATAAATTATCTGGGAGTACGCATTAGGAGCGATTTAAAATGGAATGGTCATATAAAGTTGATCGTCGGTAAAGCAGATGCCAGACTGAGATTCATTGGAAGAATCCTAAGGAAATGCAATTCGAAAACAAAGGAAGTGGGTTACAGTACATTTGTTCGCTCACTGCTTGAATACTGCTCAGCAGTGTGGGATCCGTACCAGATAGGGTTGATAGAAGAGATAGAGAAGATCCAACGGAGAGCAGCGCGCTTCGTTACAGGATCATTTAGTAATCGCGAAAGCGTTACAGAGATGATAGATAAACTCCAGTGGAAGACTCTGCGGGAGAGACGCTCAGTAGCTCGGTACGGGCTTTTGTTAAAGTTTCGAGAACATACTTTCAACGAAAAGTCAAGCAGTATATTGCTCCCTCCTACGTATATCTCGCGAAGAGACCATGAGGATAAAATCAGAGAGATTAGAGCCCACACAGAAGCATGCCGACAATCCTTCTTTCCACGAACGATGCGAGACTGGAATAGAAGGGAGAACCGATAGAGGTACTCCGCCACACACCGTCAGGTGGCTTGCGGAGTATGGATGTAGATGTAGATGCAGGCAAGAGAAATTTTCCTACATTAATTCAGGCAATCAGGGCGTCCTGCTTTTGAGTATATTTCTATTATTTTAATCAAATTGTCTAGAGTGCAAGTGTATTTTTTGTAAGAATGTTACCCGATTGTGTTTCACATATTTTTCTTTATTGGGTTTTGAGACTGATGGCTAATTTCAGAGTATTACTTGTGCTAGCTTGCATAAAAATATCCTATTTGTGAACAGCCGGCTGGTGCCTTTGGTTTCGATTGTTTGACAGCGTTGCTCACTGTTTCAATATTGTTTTAATTGGAAAGTTAATAGCAAGTTTAATCGTAATGTGAATGATCATTGCTTACTTGAACATTTCTTGTACATGATGTATGAATGCGGGTGTCAGGTAAGTCAATAATTTGTCCCTTATGTGCAGTGGCAATCAATGGGATCTCAGAATGAAATTTTCACTCTGCAGCGAGGTGCACTGTTATGAAACTTCCTGGCAGATTAAAACTGTGTGCCACACCGAGACTCGAACTCGAGACCTTTGTCTTTCTACCATCTTGTACAGCATTTGCTCGTAAAATGCAAGCTTCCCGAGTTCGAGTCTCGGTCCCGCACACAGTTTTAATCCGCCAGTTAGTTTCATAAACGCGCACACTCCGCAGCAGAGAGAAAATCTCATTCTGGAAACATGTCCAAGGCTGTGGCTAAGCCATGACTCCGCAATATCATCTCTTCCCGGAGTGCTAGTTCTGCAAGGTTCGCGGAAGAGCTTCTGTGTTTGGAAGGTAGGAGGCGAGGTACTGGCGGAATTAAGGCTGTGAGGACGGGTAGTGAGCCGTGCTTGGGTAGCTCAGTTGGTAGAGCACTTGCCTGCGAAAGGCAAATGTCCCGAGTTCGAGTCTCGGTCTAGCATGCAGTTTTAATCTGTCAGTAAGTTTCAGTGGGATCTCAGTTCTTCAACAGGGGCACTCTTCTTATACTATCTTGTAATTACAGCCTATGCCTGATATGAACCAAAGGCAACGCTTTGTCTTGCATTCGTTTTATTAACATAAGTAGCCTAAGATTCTTTTCTCTATTTGAATTTAGATCTGTTTATCCCGTAGAGGTGCAAATAGATACTTGAGAGTTGGATGTCAAACGATTTTACATTGCATTGATTAATTATTGTACTGATTATAATAATTGTATTGATTAATGGTATTGTACTCCCTCACTTGTCGTAGCTGCTAAACTTGTGCTAAACAAGAAAATATATTAATACAGTATTCACACTAGCTATGTTTATATAGATATGACTTCCCTGGTACATACACTCCTGGAAATGGAAAAAAGAACACATTGACACCGGTGTGTCAGACCCACCATACTTGCTCCGGACACTGCGAGAGGGCTGTACAAGCAATGATCACACGCACGGCACAGCGGACACACCAGGAACCGCGGTGTTGGCCGTCGAATGGCGCTAGCTGCGCAGCATTTGTGCACCGCCGCCGTCAGTGTCAGCCAGTTTACCGTGGCATACGGAGCTCCATCGCAGTCTTTAACACTGGTAGCATGCCGCGACAGCGTGGACGTGAACCGTATGTGCAGTTGACGGACTTTGAGCGAGGGCGTATAGTGGGCATGCGGGAGGCCGGGTGGACGTACCGCCGAATTGCTCAACACGTGGGGCGTGAGGTCTCCACAGTACATCGATGTTGTCGCCAGTGGTCGGCGGAAGGTGCACGTGCCCGTCGACCTGGGACCGGACCGCAGCGACGCACGGATGCACGCCAAGACCGTAGGATCCTACGCAGTGCCGTAGGGTACCGCACCGCCACTTCCCAGCAAATTAGGGACACTGTTGCTCCTGGGGTATCGGCGAGGACCATTCGCAACAGTCTCCATGAAGCTGGGCTACGGTCCCGAACACCGTTAGGCCGTCTTCCGCTCACGCCCCAACATCGTGCAGCCCGCCTCCAGTGGTGTCGCGACAGGCGTGAATGGAGGGACGAATGGAGAAGTGTCGTCTTCAGCGATGAAAGTCGCTTCTGCCTTGGTGCCAATGATGGTCGTATGCGTGTTTGGCGCCGTGCAGGTGAGCGCCACAATCAGGACTGCATACGACCGAGGCACACAGGGCCAACACCCGGCATCATGGTGTGGGGAGCGATCTCCTACACTGGCCGTACACCACTGGTGATCGTCGAGGGGACACTGAATAGTGCACGGTACATCCAAACCGTCATCGAACCCATCGTTCTACCATTCCTAGACCGGCAAGGGAACTTGCTGTTCCAACAGGACAATGCACGTCCGCATGTATCCCGTGCCACCCAACGTGCTCTAGAAGGTGTAAGTCAACTACCCTGGGCAGCAAGATCTCCGGATCTGTCCCCCATTGAGCATGTTTGGGACTGGATGAAGCGTCGTCTCACGCGGTCTGCACGTCCAGCACGAACGCTGGTCCAACTGAGGCGCCAGGTGGAAATGGCATGGCAAGCCGTTCCACAGGACTACATCCAGCATCTCTACGATCGTCTCCATGGGAGAATAGCAGCCTGCATTGCTGCGAAAGGTGGATATACACTGTACTAGTGCCGACATTGTGCATGCTCTGTTGCCTGTGTCTATGTGCCTGTGGTTCTGTCAGTGTGATCATGTGATGTATCTGACCCCAGGAATGTGTCAATAAAGTTTCCCCTTCCTGGGACAATGAATTCACGGTGTTCTTATTTCAATTTCCAGGAGTGTATATCACATTTTATTATACAGCACATTACCGCTCACAGCTCCTCGCTAGCTACACTGTCTCAGTAACAGACATAAAAAATCAATAGTGTTCGAGTACAAGATGTGTTAACATCTTCAACACCGCACTTTCTTGGCTGCCTGATAAGAAAGTAAATCACATGACAGACATGCTTACATGTTAATGCAACTTCACACACGTGTGCACCATTGGTGGCTACTTAAAGATGAGAGTTTGTGAGGGGTCAACTGCCCGTTACGTATTGAGTACGACACATCTTTGCCTCACGCAGGTCGCAGTAGGAACTATCGATAGTCGAGCGCCGAGTGCACCAGAAAGTAGTCAGTGTTGACACTCCAAGTAAGTGAGTTGTTGATTGCTGAACGAGCAGGGCGAAATTTGGCAGGACGGCCGACTGCATTTACAAGTGTTTAACGGCTGTGTGAGTCACTCAACGCCGTGGGCCTGACCTCCAGCAAATACAGAAATGGCGTTAACTGAGTGATGTGGTTAAGTGTTCATTTGTGCAATGTGATTACGCGACAACCGGGCCGGGCACCAACGATTTGGATTGCAGTGATGATTGTGCATTTAGTGCTACGTGAAGAATATTGGCGTGTGATGGTATTAATAGGCGACCTGTGATGTGTCAACTGTTATTATTTTGTCAGACGAAGGGAATAACAGCATCATCCGAGCTGCTTAGAAAATATATATAGAACCATAACAATAAAGTATGTACCGATTATTACTATCTGACATCGTAATAGGCTGTGTTGAATTTGATACGAAACAACTCCCTTACAAATATTAACCGATCATCCTTTACCAGTTGCTCATGGTCAACGTATTCTATACTGGTAGGCTATAATCCGCTAGTTAATGACGGTGGCTTAGTAATGGAGTGTTTCATCTTAGCGACCATGACAGGACATTGTGCAATTTTCGGACAGACGATAAGAGAAGGCGAATAAAAATAAATGGTTTAGTCGTGCTTATCAACAAAGAACATTGGCAGTATTAAGACAATAAACAAAAGTATAAGATTTACCCGTGGTGTAGGGGTAGCGTCTTTGATTCATAATCAAAACGACTTTGGTCCCGGGTTCGATCACCGCCACTGCCTAAATTTTGTTAAATAATCAGCATTGGCGCCCGAAGACTTCCGGCATAAGAAGTCAGCCTCATTCTGCCAACGGGCTTGTCAAAGAGGGCGGAGGAGCGGATAGAGGTTCAGGACACTCTCTTGTCCTAGGGGTGGGAAATTGCCCCTAAAGGCGGAAGAATCAGCAATGATCAACGACATGAGGATGCAGAAGGCAATGGAAACCACTCCATTAAAGACGCGTAACGTGTATCCACAGGACATGTGGCCTGTAATTGAAGAAGTGTCATGATGATCTCTCCATTGGCAAAAGATTCCGGAATAGTCCCCCATTCGGATCTCCGGGAGGGGACTGCCCAGGGGGAGGTTACCATGAGAAAAAGATTGAATAATCAACGAAAGGATAACGTTCTACGAGTCGGGGCGTGGAATGTCAGAAGCTTGAACGTGGTAGGGAAACAGGAAAATCTGAAAAGGGAAATGCAAATGCTCAATCTAGATATAGTAGGGGTCAGTGGAGTGAAGTGGAAAGATGACAAGGATTTCTGGTCAGGTGAGTATCGGGTAATATCAACAGCAGCAGAAAATGGTATAACAGGTGTAGGATTCGTTATGAATAGGAAGCTAGGGCAGAGGGTGTGTTAATGTGAACAGTTCAGTGACCGGGTTGTTCTAATCAGAATCGACAGCAGACCAACACTGGCAACGATAGTTCAGGTATACATGCCGACGTCGCAAGCTGAAGATGAACAGATAGAGAAAGTGTATGAGGATATTGAAAGGGTGATGCAGTATGTAAAGGGGGACGAAAATCTAATAGTCATGGGCGACTGGAGTGCAGTTGTAGGGGAAGGAGTAGAAGAAAAGGTTACGGGAGAATATGGGCTTGGGACAAGGAATGAAAGAGGAGGAAGACTAAGTGAGTTCTGTAACAAGTTTCAGCTAGTAATAGCGAATACCCTGTTCAAGAATCACAAGAGGAGGAGGTATACTTGGAAAAGGCCGGGAGATACGGGAAGATGTCAGTTAGATTACATCATGGTCAGACAGAGATTCCGAAATCAGATACTGGATTGTAAGGCGTACCCAGGAGCAGATATAGAATCAGATCACAATATAGTAGTGATGAAGAGTAGGCTGAAGTTCAAGACATTAGTCAGGAAGAATCAATACGCAAAGAAGTGGGATACGGAAGTACTAAGCAATGACGAGATACGTTTGAAGTTCTCTAACGCTATAGATGCAGCAATAAGGAACAGCGCAGTAGGCAGTACAGTTGAAGAGGAATGGACATCTCTAAAAAGGGCCATCACCGAAGTTGGGAAGGAAAACATAGGTACAAAGAAGGTAGCTGCGAAGAAACCATGGGTAACAGAAGAAATACTTCAGTTGATTGATGAAAGGAGGAAGTACAAACATGTTCCGGGAAAATCTGGAATACAGAATAATATATAGAAGAATGGAAAAGAAAATTGAGAATGCGCTAGGTGACGATCAGTTTGGCTTTAGGAAAAGTAAAGGGACGAGAGAGGCAATTCTGACGTTACGGCTTATAATGGAAGTAAGGCTAAAGAAAAATCAAGACACTTTCATAGGATTTGTTGACCTGGAAAAAGCGTTCGACAATATAAAAAGGTGCAAGCTGTTCGAGATTCTGAAAAAAGTAGGGGTAAGCTATAGGGAGAGACGGGTCATATACAATATGTACAACAACCAAGAGGGAATAATAAGAGTGGACGATCAAGAACGAAGTGCTCGTATTGAGAAAGGTGTAAGACAAGGCTGTAGCCTTTCGCCCCTACTCTTCAATCTGTACATCGAGGAAGCAATGATGGAAATAAAGGAAAGGTTCAGGAGTGGAATTAAAATACAAGGTGAAAGGATATCATTGATACGATTCGCTGATGACATCGCGATCCTGAGTGAAAGTGAAGAAGAATTAAATGATCTGCTGAACGAAATGAACAGTCTAAAGAGTACACAGTATGGTTTGAGAGTAAATCGGAGAAAGACGAAGGTAATGAGAAGTAGTAGAAATGAGGACAGCGAGAAACTTAACATCAGGATTGATGGTCACGAAGTCAATGAAGTTAAGGAATTCTGCTACCTAGGCAGTAAAATAACCAATGACAGACGGAGCAAGGAGGACATCAAAAGCAGACTCGCTATGGCAAAAAAGGTATTTCTGGCCAAGAGAAGTCTACTAATATCAAATACCGGCCTTCATTTGAGGAAGAAATTTCTGAGGATGTACGTCTGGAGTACAGCATTGTATCGTAGTGAAACATGGACTGTGGGAAAACCGGAACAGAAGAGAATCGAAGCATTTGAGATGTGGTGCTATAGACGAATATTGAAAATTACGTGGACTGATAAGGTAAAGAATGAGGAGGTTCTACGCAGAATCGGAGAGGAAAGGAATATGTGGAAAACACTGATAAGGAGAAGGGACAGGATGATAGGACGTCTGCTAAGACATAAGGGAATGACTTCTATGGTACTAGAGGGAGCGGTAGAGGGCAAAAACTGTAGAGGAAGAGAGAGATTGGAATACGTCAAGCAAATAATTGAGGACGTAGGTTGCAAGTGCTACTCTGAGATGAAGAGGTTAGCACAGGAAAGGAATTCGTGGCGGGCCGCATCAAACCAGTCAGTAGACTGATGAAAAAAAAAAGCAAAAGTTGAAATGGCAACGAAAACTTCACTTTAGTTTACATATGCATGAACAATTGAAAAACTGTGTGAAAAACAATCTTCGGTAAACAGTAGTTTATAACAGTTTGCATTGTGAAAATCTGCGTAAGAAAATTCGGTCAGTTTATTATGACGTAATTGCAAGACTGCAGGATAACGAAACCTAAGAATACCTCATAATTAAAAGTAATTCGCAGTATCGGACTCTCTTCACAAATTTTCTTGTTCTCATAACGTCAGTGAACTAGACCACACTCCTGATGAGGTCTGATTCGGAGTGAGACAAAGGAGGACCCATATAAATCTGGTTAAGCATGATGATGATGATCTGAGAGAAGACCTCATCAGGGAAAAGGAACAGGGTTCCGAAGAACTGAGATTACCTTTAGTCAGGATAAATACAGGGTGTTACAGAAAGGTACGGCCAAACTTTCAGGAAACATTCCTCACACACAAATAAAGAAAAGATGTTATGTGGACATGTGTCCGGAACGCTTAATTTCCATGTTAGAGCTCATTTTAGTTTCGTCAGTATGTATTGTACTTCCTCGATTCACCGCCAGTTGGTCCAATTGAAGGAAGGTAATGTTGACTTCGGTGCTTCTGTTGACATGTGACTCATTGCTCTACAGTACTAGCATCAAGCACATCAGTACGTAGCATCAAAAGGTTAGTGTTCATCACGAACGTGGTTTTGCAGTCAGTGCAGTGTTTACAAAAACGGAGTTGCCAGATGCCCATTTGATGTATGGATTAGCAGGGGGCAATAGCCGTGGCGCGGTACGTTTGTATCGAGACAGATTTCCAGAAAGAAGTTGTCCCGACAGGAAGACGTTCGAAGTAATTGATCGGCGTCTTAGGGAGCACGGAACATTCCAGCCTATGACTCGCGACTGGGGAAGACCTAGAACGACGAGGACACCTGCAATGGACGAGGAAATTCTTCGTGCAGTTGACGATAACCCTAATGTCAGTGTCAGAGAAGTTTCTGCTGTACAAGGTAACGTTGACCACGTCACTGTATGGAGAGTGCTACGGGTGAACCAGTTGTTTCCGTACCATGTACAGCGTGTGCAGGCACTATCAGCAGCTAATTGGCCTCCACGGGTACACTTCTGCGAATGGTTCATCCAACAATGTGTCAATCCTCATTTCAGTGCAAATGTTCTCTTTACGGATGAGGCTTCATTCCAACGTGAGCAAATTGTAAATTTTCACAATGTGTGGGCTGACGAGAATCCGCACGCAGTTGTGTAATCACGTCATTAACACAGATTTTCTGTGAACGTTTGGGCAGGCATTGTTGGTGATGTCTTGATTGGCCCCATGTTCTTCCACCTACGCTCAATGGAGCACGTTATCATGATTTCATACGTGATGCTCTACCTGTGCTGCTAGAACATGTGCCTTTACAAGTACGACACAACATGTGGTTCATGCACGATGGAGCTCCTGCACATTTCAGTCGAAGTGTTCGTACGCTTCTCAACAACAGATTCGGTGAGCGATGGATTGGTAGAGGCGGACCAATTCCATGGCCTCCACGCTCTCCTGACCTCAACCCTCTTGACTTTCATTTATAGGAGCATTTGAAAGCTCTTGTCTACGCAACCCCGGTAACAAATGTAGAGACTCTTCGTGGTCGTATTGTGGGCGGCTGTGATACAATACGCCATTCTCCAGGGCTGCATCAGCGCATCAGGGATTCCATGCGACGGAGGGTGGATGCACGTATATTCGCTAACGGAGGACATTTTGAACATTTCCTGTAACAAAGTGTTTGAAGTCACGCTGGTACGTTCTGTTGCTGTGTGTTTCCATTCCATGATTAATGTGATTTGAAGAGAAGTAATAAAATGAGCTCTAACGTGGAAAGTAAGCATTTCCGGACACATGTCCACGTAAGATATTTTCTTTCTTTGTGTGTGCGGAATGTTTCCTGAAAGTTTGGCCGTACCTTTTTGTAACACCCTGTATGTGTGGATTAGATGTTGATGCCCTAATTGACACTGGGATTGAATCATGTGCTATATTTCGAAAGCTATATGAACAAATACTGAAATCTAAGGCCAGCTTACCTGTAAATAGTGTCCAAGTTGTAAATGCTGTAGGTGCCAATAGTAAGCCCATTAAGGAACAAGCACTGACTGGATTTGAAGTAGAGGGATAAGTGTATGAAGCGACATTTTTGGTGGTACCAGGTGCTAACACTGCAGTTATTTTGGGAATTGTCTGGATGAACGAAGTAGAAGCAATAATGAACTTCTATGAAGGCACAGTGAGTGTAAAACGACATGAGGGAGAAAGGAGAGAATTAACCTTGGTAGGAAGTAAGAAATCTGAAGAGGAGGAAGAGTTCCGACAGGTAAATTTGTGTTATGAGGAGGGGCCTACAGAAGAGCAACCATATAATGTAGTATTGATATTCTACGAGAGATTAGCACCAGCAGAGAAACCTAGTGAAGATGCTATAGGCAAGAAACTAGAAGATATGACACAGCTGAATGAAGAGATTCGGAAGAGGTTAGCAGAGTTCTTACCTAAGCACAGAAAAATTTTCTCTCAGTAGCCAAGAATCATGAAAAGGGGTAGAATGTAAAGTGGAGATTAAGGAACACAACAAAACTCCATCCCTAATGCAAAAATGCAAGCGGTAGAAGAGAAAATAGAAATAATAGTTGATCTTGGAGTTATTGAGAGAATCAAGATTCAGTATAATTGTCCATTATTTGTGGTAGACAAGAAAAATTGGAATGTGAGAATAGTTTTGGAGGCACATACAGTAAATAAAATCACAGAACCAGAGCGGGACAAACCAGAGACGATAAAGAATTCGAGCGTATTTGGAACCACCTACAGCATAATTCAACAGGATTTCCACCATGTGAAATCTTACTTAATCAGGATCCTGACAGTGTTATTTGTGAGTTGGCGGAATATCCATAAGGAGATAACCTCACTTGGGAGAGGAAACTTGAACTAGTTGAGATTAACATGAAGGAGAAGGTGAAAAAGAGACAGGAAAGACATGATAAATTGGTGAAACCTGTAACCTACAGGGTAGGAGACCTAGCGTTGGGAAAGTGCATGCTAACTTTAAGAAGACAGATTCTAAATACTTAAATTCAACCATGTATACAAGGGACCACAAAGAATTATCAAGATCGTGCAACCCAATACTGTGGAGCCTGAATATGCTCAAACCAATCAATTGCATGGCAAGGAACGTGTTGAAAATATAAAGAGATATTATCTGCGTGAAGATTGGGGCAACCCAGAGGGGAGACGTTATCGGGACGATGAAGTAAGGCCTATCCAGGCACAAACGTAAATGTGTATGTGTGTGTTTTTGGGTTATTATGTGAATCTGGGGAACTGGTGTTCAAGTGTCAGTTGTTGTCTGTTAGTTACTGTATATGCATCTATTCAGGATTATGGGTTTTCATGATGAAAAGAGATTAACCATATTTAAGGCATAAACTGCATATACGAACTGAGATATAGTTATCCTTTATAGTGTGGGAAGTGTTAGTAACTAGAATATTACAGTGTGTATCAATATGACCTAGATATGGACCACTCTGTGAACTGTGTTAGTAATAGATGCTCAAAAGAAGGAAACAATTTGTAACCGCTAAGAAAGACATTTCTTTAGAGATTGATCTTGCAATGACCACACTGACGGTATGCAAATATATAGGGTGGTCCATTTATAGTAACCACGCCAAATATCTCACGAAATAAGCATCAAACGAAAAAACTACAAAGAACGACACTCGTCTAGCTTGAAGGGGGAAGCCAGATGGCGCTACGGTTGACCCGCTAGATGGCACTGCCATAGGTCAAACGGATATAAACAGCGTTTTTTTAAAAAATAGGAACCCCCATTTTTTATTACATATTCGTGTAGTACGTAAAGAAATATGAATGTTTTACTTGGACGACTTCTTTCGCTTTATTATAGACGGCGCTGTTACAGTCACAAACATGGAAGTTCGTGGTATCACGTAAAATTCTGCCAGTGCGGACGGTATTTGTTTCCTGATACTGACGCTGACGCTTTACAAACGGGCCTTGGCCTTGGCCCGAGGTGTAGGAGTTTAGACTTATTACAGTCGTTCCTCCTGTTCCTGGTGATGCAATGGTGATGTGGCCTCACTGTATGGTTTGTCCTCTCGTTGTCCGGTGTCTGTCTGTCTACTAGCATGCAGGCATACTAGTCGACTTCGATGTTTTAGGTCTTCTTTGTCTCGCGAGAGACGTTCTGCAGCGCTGTCTGCAGGTCTGCAGACAGCTTCCTCGTGCCGTCGCGAACCTCCTTCCTCAGCCGCACGACTGCGTCCTCTAGGATGTATTCCCAGTCGCGCGGCGTGATGGCCGGGTTCGCGTTGATGCTGTTGAGATCTTTCTTGGTGACGAACTCGAGCAGAATTGCCCGATGCCCGCCACGTATCTCGAACGGCCTGTGTGGGAGCGACGGCTTCCGTACCCCTTCCGCCTGGGCGAAAAGGTACGGGTTCTTTTGGGCGTTGAAGCGCCCATCCCGTACCATGGTGGCAATCTTCTTCAGCACGTTTGGCATGTTCGTGCTGTCCGTGCGAAGATTGACATCCTCTTCTTGCTTCCCCTTCTGTGTTGCCTTCTCGCCTCGAGTTGGGGAAGGAGAGGACGGTGCCACGTCCATGGGCGTCTCCCCGGTCTCCTGTATTGCTACAGGTTCCGGAGCGACGTCCGTTTGAGTGCCCACGTCCTTCTGCGACGGTAGGTCCGTCTGCGTGACGGCGTCCACCCCCACCTGGCGCAGCGCAGGGGAGGCGGGCGCGGGGGCGGGAACGATCTTCTTGTTCAGAACCCGCATCTCCTCGCGCAGCTGCTGGAGCTGCCGATGAACTACGACAAGTTCTTCTTTGAGCGCGGCCCGTTCTGCCGCAAAGGCGGCTCGGAGGCCGACCATGGCGTCGTCAGTGGCGGCTTCGGCTTCGTGACGGCGCGGCTCGCATCCCTCGCTGGAGCGGGGGCTGGGGGGGGGGGGGGGGGCAGGGCGGCCGTCGTGGCGCTTGACACCGCCGCAGGGCGTGGTGCGGCGGGCTGACGACGTGACTCCCTGAGGTAGCTGCAGGAACGCGAGTTGGCGGCGTGTGGACCGCCGCAGTTCGCGCAGCTGCTGGCCGCCCCACGAGGCTTCGTGCAACTGCTCGTGTCGTGAGCCGCCGCGCACTTCAAGCACGCGACGACGTTCTTGCAGTCACGCGCAGTATGGCCCAGCTGCTGGCACTTGTAGCACTGCTGAATCTTGCTCTTCTGCTGAGTGCGCTTGCGCTTTGGCGGCCGCTGTTGTTCCCCATCGCATGGATGAGAATTTCCAGTGCGGCTGCAGCCTGCTTCCCTTTCCGTCCAGCCATGGCGTTGGGCTAGTGGCGTTGGCGTGCGCGAGCGACGGTAACGATGTGAGCCGCAGCGAGTCGAGCAGCGGAGTGCGTGCGTCGCGCGTGCTTCCTGATACATTAACCCTGTTAAAATGGACCGTTTACCAATTGCGGAAAAGGTCGATATCGTGTTGATGTATGGCTATTGTGATAAAAATAACCAACGGGCGTGTGATATGTATGCTGCTCGGTATCCTGGACGGCATCATCCAAGTGTCTGGACCGTTCGCCAGATAGTTACGTTATTTAAGGAAACAGGAGGTGTTCAGCCACATGTGAAACGTCAACCACGACCTGCAACAAATGATGATGCCCAAGTAGGTGTTTTAGCTACTGTCGCAGCTAATCCGCACATCAACAGCAGAAAAATTGCTCGAGAATCGGGAATCTGAAAAACGTCGGTGTTGAGAAAGCTACATCAACATCGATTGCACCCGTACCATATTTCTATGCACCAGGAATTGCATGGTGACGACTTTGAACGTTGTGTACAGTTCCATCACTGGGCACAATAGAAATTACGGGACGATGACAGATTTTTTGCACGCGTTCTATTTAGTGACGAAGCGTCATTCACCAACAGCGGTAACGTAAACCGGCATCATATGCACTATTGCGCAAAGGAAAATCCACGATGGCTGCGACAAGTGGAACATCAGCGACCTTAGCGGGTTAATGTATGGTGCGGCATTACGGGAGGAAGGAAAATTGGTCCCCATTTTATCGATGGCAATCTAAATGGTGCAATGTATGCTGATTTCCTACGTAATGTTCTACCCATGTTACTACAAGATGTTTCACTGCATGACAGAATGGCGATGTACTTCAAACGTGATGGATGTCCGGCCCGGCACATAGCTCACGTGCGGTTGAAGCGGTATTGAATAGCATATTTCATGACAGGTGGATTGGTCGTCAAAGCACCATGCCATGGCCCGCACGTTCATCGGATCTGACGTCCCCGGATTTCTTTCTTTGGGGAAAGTTGAAGGATATTTGCGATCGTGATCCACCGACAACGCCTGACGACATGCGTCAGCGCATTGTCAGTGCATGTGGTAACATTACGGAAGGCGAACTACTCGCTGTTGAGAGGAATGTCGTTACACGTATTGCCAAATGCATTGAGGTTGAAGGACATCATTTTGAGCATTTATTGCATTAATGTGGTATTTACAGGTCATCACGCTGCAACAGCACGCGTTCTCAGAAATGATAAGTTCATAAAGGTACATGTATCACATTGGAACAACCGAAATAAAATGTTCAAACGTACCTACGTTCTGTATTTTAATTTAAAAAGTCTACCTGTTCGTCTAAAATTGTGAGGCGTATATTTGTGACTATTAAAGCGCCATCTATCACAAAGCGAAAAAAGTGGTACAACTAGAACATTCATATTTCTTTACGTACAACACGAATATGTAATAAAAAATGGAGTTCCTATTTAAAAAAATGCAGTTGATATCAGTTTGACCTATGGCAGCGCCATCTAGAGGGCCAACCATAGCTCCATCTGGTTTTCCCCTTCAAGCTAGACAAGCTTCGTTCTTTGTAGTGTTTTCGTTTGACGCCTATTTCGTGAGATATTTGGCCCAGTCACGATCAATGTACCACTCTGTATACATTATTGAGTAGAGAGTAAATTATTGTCCTTTATCTGCATTTGTATTAAGTATTACCTGTTATGTACTATGTTTTTGGTCACTGAGGTATTAGGCTAAGTAGGTATTAATTAGAGATAGTTATTTCCTGTGATGTGTGGTGTTGATATAGCGGGAATTCTATTTTGTTCTGGATGGCAAAATCCGCTGAGATGAAAGAAATGAAAATACTTTTGCTACAATATGATTCATTATATATCGTGAGTTGTATAGGTCATCAATTTGGCTAGAGAGGAATTTTGTTTTAATCTGTTTGTGATGGTATTGTTTCAACAAATTACAATTTTGAGTGTGTTATTAGGATAGTTTGTATTTTAGATGTAATCTCTTTGTAGAAGCAGTTTACGTCAGGAGTCAGAAGATTTACCATTCAATTTGTAAATTTCATTGTACTTTTATTTATAAGTCTATTCTCTTTCTGTCACTGTGTCTATATTGTTTTCCACCTCCGTTTTCAAAGAAGGCCTTTTGGTGGAGATGTAAGGGGTCAACTATCCCTTACATACTGAGTACATTTCATATTTGCTTCACGCAGGTCGCATTAGGTACTATCGATAGTCCAGCACTGAGTGCGTCAGAAAGTAGTCAGTGTTGTGACTCCAAGTAAGTAAGTTGTTGACTGCTAAACGAGCAGGTCGAATTTTGCAGGAAGGCCGACCGCATTTACAAGTGATGAAATGCACCGTTGCCATGGTAGATGGCGCGGACGAATGATTTTTTTCTGACCATTTGCCATGTGTTCTTTAGCTGTTGCAGGCTGTGTGATTGACCCATCGTACAGTAAACAGCTGAATCGTTAGGTATTCATATCGGGACAAGCCGGAATGGTGTTTGTGTACGGCCAAGCAGGTGGAAACGGTCGAGAGATATCACGGCTATACCAAAACAAGTACCTGGATAGGCACCAAACACATCACACAACATATGAAGCCCTCTGTGGGTGTTTATGTGATCACGGGTCCTTTCTGACTGACGAATGTGCAGGGAGGCGGCGAACTGTGCATACCGCAGATGAGCAGGACCAGATTCTACAGTATACTGAGAGAAACCCTAATAAAAGCTCCAGGCGAGTGGCCCGTCAAACTGGTGTAGGCCAAAGTACGATTACGTGTACTCTGCATGGCTCCCCCTACAGCCCCTGTCACCTGCAGCACATAGGGAACACATGGCTTGTAGTCAGAGGAACTGTCATTCGTCAGTGCCTTCTACCGTGGCAACGATGCATTTTCGGACACATGTGTACAGCACCTTTTCTCCTCCACTTTCAGTCAGGAATCCGTCCCGGGAGGAGTCTATTTTATTACTGTTCAAATGTATGTGAAATCTTATGGGACTTAGCTGCTAAGGTCATCAGTCCCTAAACTTACACACAAACCCATGGCCGAGGGAGGACTCGAACCTCCGCCGGGACCAGCCGCACAGTCCATGACCGCAGCGCCCAAGACCGCTCGGCTAATCCCGCGCGGCTGTTACTGTTCACGCCGTATTTAAATTCCGTTGTGGTTCGATGCAGCTGGTTTCTTCTAATTGCCGCTCATGTACATTTAAGGAACACCGTCTATGGGCGGTTATTTGGTGTAAGTTCGGCTCGGTCATTTGTGCCACCTTGTAAGTCCTAGATCTCACGATATTCACGACTTTTACCTACTCTTTTGATTGTCCATTGGACAGTGACCCTCACTGCTTTTACAAGCCTAATAACCCGCCTGCTCGTGGACAAATGTTCAGACGTAAGCTTGTGATACCTCAAAAATTGCTACTAACAGATTTCTGCTATTTTGACCAAATTTCATGTAAATCCTAAAGTATCTTCACCACTTATAAAGCTAGTGTCGTATCTGCCAGCCATTGATTTATTTGCTAGACGAGTGGCAACAATTTTAAATAAGGTGTACGATCTAATGCTAAGTTAAAGAGTTAAAACTCTCTTTTATTGAATAATTGTTCTTTTATGCCGGCCGCGGTGGTCTCGCGGTTCTAGGCGCGCAGTCCGGAACAGTGCGACTGCTACGGTCGCAGGTTCGAACCCTGCCTCGGGCATGGATGTGTGTGATGTCCTTAATTAGGTTTAAGTAGTTTTAAGTTCTAGGGGACTAATGACCACAGCAGTTGTGTCCCATAGTGCTCAGAGCCATTTGAACCATTTTTTGTTCTTTTATTTGAAGTTGTTGCCACCAACCTGGGCTCACTTGAATAGTTCTGTTATGTCATTTATTACATTTTAGTCTATTGTAGTTTGACTACATTTGGTGATACATGGAGGTTGTAAACTTCACATATTACATTTTATTTATTGTCTACATCGGTTTTATATTTATATTGTACCACACCATTTGTTGGTTACAATAGTCTTCCGTTCTGATTACTGACGAAAGGCTCTCTCTGTAACGATGTGCGCGATGTTGCCTAACGATGCACGTTTCTCTTTCATAAAACTAGCGTTAATGTATTTCTGTCAAATTGTTCAAGAGGTGCTGACATTCACCTAATCACAGTGGATAGAAGTTTGTGAAGTCACTCTTTTACTTGCTTTCTATGTTTAATGCTAGCGCCACCTACTGGCCTTCGTTTACCTCTTCGATACCTTAATCATCACACTCTCTTTGGCACTAGCTCTATTCGAATAGACGAAGGCACTGTCAAATAGGCCTACATGAGGTGAGATCTGTATTGCATTCGGTCTATGTGCTCACTTTCGTAAGCGTTGTACTAAAGTTTGATTTTAATGTAAGTGCGATACTAATTTAAATTTCTGGATATCGGAATACTTAGATGCATACTTATGTACACATTTTACATCGTAATTTTCTTATACGCTTCATACCGCAACTTCTGTGTGGTAATGACATTTTGAAACACGTAATTCTGAATAAAGAATTGTGCGATGAAGTTTCTATATTTCAATTCTGAATGGTCGTATTTCCATGAGGAATGGAAAAAAAATTGTCAGCAGTGGCTGTCTTTCTGTTCTGTACCAAGCCATTGCTTCCACCAGAGAACCACTCATCCACACCAAGTCCACCTACTTTCATGGTGCCTACGTAAGGTACTCTATGGAACCAGCCGAAAAGTCTCATATCTTCCTAGAACAGATGGTTTCCAAACTCATCCATCAGAGTTTTCCGATAACTACATCTTTCTAAGTTCTCTGAGTCGTTTTGTAATACTTACATGAAAGGTATCCAGTCTTCTTACGATGCTAGCTGTAAGTCTCTGAATTCTTGCAGTATCTGTTTTCATGCCTAGTTAATTCCGCACTCTGTCGGCATGTGTTAAACATACTTTATAGATACATTGCGCTTTCCCCGAATACATCCAATAAATCCGCCATTACACCTCCGTATTCGTGACCGCCCAACTTCAATCGCTACTTAAAAATGGTTCAAATGGCTCTGAGCACTATGCGACTTAACTTCTGAGGTCATCAGTCGCCTAGAACCTAGAACTAAATAAACCTAACTAACCTAAAGACATCACACACATCCATGCCCGAGGCAGGATTCGAACCTGCGACCGTAGTGGTCGCTCGGCTCCAGACTGTAGCGCCTAGAACCACACGGCCACTTCGGCCGGCTCGCTACTTAACGATGTACATTGCCTGATAAAGTGAAGGAACCATTACAGGAGAAGGAAACGAAATCGAAATTAACGAATTGAGAAGGTATGCGCTGTTGTTGCAGTGATTACAAAATCAATTTAAATTTACGAAAAAATAGACTGTATTAGCCAAATTATATGCTTGATGGTGTCTCCTGCAGCGTGGGTGCAGGCACTGATTCGGATGGAAAGGGCATCATGAAGCCGTGCCGGCCGAAGTGGCCGAGCGGTTCTAGGCGCTACAGTCAGGAACCGCGCGACCGCTACGGTCGCAGGTTCGAATCCTGCCTCGGGCATGGATGTGTGTGATGTCCTTAGGTTAGTTAGGTTTAAGTATTTCTAAGTTCTAGGGGACTGATGATCTCAGAAGTTAAGTCCCATAGTGGTCAGAGCCATTTGAACCATTTTGAACCATGAAGCCGTTCTATCCTCACATGGGGCAGTCCACCCTACAACTAGTGGTTGATATCCTGGTTACTGGCACTGAGCCAGAGTTGACATAAGACGTGGTTCCACGTATGTTCTATCAGCGACAGATCTGGGATCTTGCTGACCACAGGAACACGTCAACATCACGACATACCTCGAACAGACGCGTTCCACTTACGGACGCCTAACTTCCTGTTGAGAAATGCAACCACGATATTTTCAAATGAGAAATAACACATGTGGACACTGATATCCGTAGTGTACCGTTGTAACGTCATAATTCTCCGAAACAGAGCCAGCCGCGACCCTCGGGTCTCCAAACTGTGATACCAGGAATAACCCCAGTCTGCCTACCTACAACACTGGAACAGAAGAACTTCCACCTGGATCGCCGAAGATGCTCAGATGCAGCAGTTCATGTTGTGGTGTTACTGGCAGCCTACGCATGAGACGGTAATTCTCTAGTCTGGCTGTCGCTAATCTGCGACCGGTAGTGCGAGATGGCACGCAATGTTGCTGGAAGTACACTGCTTGTTCTCGGATGGCAGACGCAGATGAAAAGAGGTTACGATGTGCTTGGTGTATAATACGCTGGTCCTAACTTGTGGTTGTGATTCCTGACCCACCATAGCCTTTAGGACGTCTATTCCTGTCCTTACGCTCCCCTGTAGTCTTACATCAGTCCATTGTCACACCCCAATGCCCCAGAAAATCTGCGTATTGGCCGATTCAACCAACTGGCATCAATGAGGCCCCTCTCAAACTGTGTTATGTGCTCCTGGTCGAGATTCTGTTTCGAGCGGAGTGTGCACTGGCATGAAATTTCATTGCCGATAGAAGCTGTGTGTCACATTCAAAATCGAGACCATGGCCTTTCACGGGCAAGTGCTCCTCCACCTCAGCTACCCAAGCACAACTAACGATCCGACCTCACAGCTTCACTTTCGCCAGCACTTTGCCTCATACCTTCCTAACTTCTTAGTTCTCCTGTGAATCTTGGGGTGTACTGTCGGTCCTGGAAGAAAGGATGTGGCGGGCATTTCGCGGTCAAGTGGTCTACCAACTAAGCTACCCAAGTGCTTCACTTCAACCAGTACCTCGTCTTCTACCATTCAAATTTGCTGTGACGACTTGTAGCGTAGCTGAAAAGAGCACTTGCCCGCTAAAGGCAAAGGTCCCGGATTCGATTGTCCATCAGGCATATATTTTAATTCTCCAGGAAGTTCCATATCAGCGCACACTCCACTACAGATTGAAAATTTCATTCTGGAAACATCTCCCAGGCTGTGGCTAAGCCCTGTGTCCACAATATCTTTTCTTCCAGGAGAGATAGTCCTGCAAGTTTCGGATAATTTTCTGTGAAGTTTCTAAGGTAGGAGGCGAGGTACTGGCGGAAGTGAAGCTGTGAGCATGGTTTGCCAGTCGTGCATGGGTACCGCAATTGGTAGAGCACTTTTCCGAGAAAGGCGAAGGTCGCGACTTCGAGTCTCAGACTGGTTCAAAAATGGTTCAAATGGCTCTGAGCACTATGGGACTTAACATCTTAGGTCATCAGTCCCCTAGAACTTAGAACTACTTAAACCTAACTAACCTAAGGACATCACACAACACCCAGCCATCACGAGGCAGAGAAAATCCCTGACCCCGCCGGGAATCGAACCCGGGAACCCGGGTGTGGGAAGCGAGAACGCTACCGCACGACCACGAGATGCGGGCTCTCAGACTGGTACACTGCTTTAATCGCCCAGAGCAAGTGTCATCTTCGTGTTCTTCACGAAGACCACTCAATATGGAAGCTGTACATGCCCTTGTACAACCAAGCAGGCTGGTAACATTAATAAATATGAACAACAATATTTTACTCTCTAGGCCGTCATATTTGTCACTAAGAATTGCAACTTGAAACACCTCCTTATTAACTCACCGTTATTAACTAGTGGAATGTAGCCTAACAGTTTAGAACAGTTTGACCATGTGCAACTGATAACGGCTGATCGGTTAATATTTGCATGGGAGTTGTTCCGTATCAAATTCAGCAAAGCTAATTATGGTGTCAGGTAGCAATAATCGGTACATACCTTGTTGTTAAGGTTCTATATATATTGCCTAAACGGCATGGATGAAGCAGTTACTCCCTTCGTCTGACAAAATAAAAGCTATTCACTCGTCACAGGTCGCCTATTAATATCGTCAAACGCCAGTGTACTTCATATAGCACTGAATGCATAATCCTCATTGCAATACAAATCGTTGGTGCCCGGCGCTGTTGTCGCGTAATCACGGTGCACAAATGAACACTCAACCACATCAACAAATCACTCAATTAATGCCATTTCCGTATTTGCTGGAGGTCGGGTCCACTACACCAAAATTCCGCTTCGTCGAGCTTCCGCTGAGTGGCTTGACATGTTTTTAACACGCGAGCGCAATTGGCCGTTGTCGACTGTCGTCGTCCGCTGTCACTATCATCCCACGGTGGAAGATTGGTACACACTTTCTTCAACTCCGGAATCCAATTTTAATTCAATTTCACGCCCTCCTCCTTCCTACTGAAATTCCCGGTGTGTTTCACAGTCTCAATGGCCCCTCTGTATAGCTTTCCGTCCTATCCGCTTGTAGCTATCAGTGCCTGAGTCCTATCAAAATGAATGTCGTGGTCTTCTGATGGTAAAACATGTTCCGCAAATGCTGTCTTTCCTCTCCTGCAACTGACCTTCTACTCTTCGAGTCGTTTCTTTACAGATCTTTTTGTAATAAACTACGCGGAACCCAATAAATTGCAGCTTTTTACCAGTGGTTGGAGAGGATCCTAGGCTGAAATTAGGTGATCTTGTATCCTCCGTTAGGCTGTGTGAACTACCGCGATGTTCCGCTTTTCCAGTATTTTTCTTATGCGGTCAGTCACGTCTTTAATGAATAGCAGGGATACTTTAGATTTCACCGGCTCTTGAGCATGACTACGATGATTATTAATTGTGACAATTCCGGCAGTGGAAGTTTACATTTTATTATTGTCCTGTTTCAAGAAGCGACTTATTTTATGTTTGTTTCAATCCACGTGGGAGTAGACGCACTATTGATGTTTGATAAATAAACTTGTTCAGTCATTGCTACCAGGATATTTTTTGTACTGCAGTCGACGGACGCATCAGTTTCATTGTTCGGAATTTTAGGGCAATTTGCAAAATAATCTCGCTGTCATAAAGACTTGTGCATCATATGTTCAAGAATTTTCAGAACGCTAAAGTATATTGTACAGTTCTTTATTTTTGGCTTCATGTTCACTTATTTCACACAACGTTGACATAACGTAAAAGTGAATATTACGGCAGCGTATATGAGTTTTGCGTATTAAACACGTCTTTTTAAAATTAAAATATAGTTTTACCATAATGATGGTTTGGCTGTTTCCTCCATTTCTATATACTCAGTAGTGTTGATATCTGGAAATCGAGTCCAACGCTCGAAAGAGTCGAAACCAGGTAACTAGATATTATAATCTTCGGCGTTAAGAAACGTTCACGTACGTATTCCGCAGCTGGTTCATACATACATCACAGTAATATGTTCGTAGGTTTGTAAATAGAAAATAAAACGTACTCCTTCCTATTTCCGCATAAAACGCACGCAGACTACTGGAAATATTTGCTTTCAACGTAACTTTCCTCTGTACCTGTTGCTGGAATTACTATCCATAAAGAAACGACCCCAAAGCGCTTAAAACATCAGAATATAGTGCTGCATACGAATGAGATAAAAATGTTTTCATCACTTTTTTGGTTCGCTTTGCTTGCCACGTTTGCCCCGACGCTGCCTTTTTCGGGTATTCACCTTCCATGAATAGCATGTGTTGCCAGCCTAACTTGCTTTATTCGTTTTGTCGCAGGGTGTAAACGAATGGCGGTCGGTGTTCGTGCAGACTTCTACACGTTTAATTGGGGAATATTTTTGACGCTTTGGTGAAAACCAAGATTGCGCCTCAGACAGATGCCCTGGAACTCTTTGTGAGTCTCATGCATCAAAATTAGGTGTGGAGGGGAGTACGAAGAAGGAAATACAGAAGAAAGTCGCATAATGCACGGATAACATGCTTTTTACAGTTGGGTACGTTAAAATTCGCAATGGAGAGGGAACTAACACTGTTAGTCAACGAAAGTAGAGTTTTCGAAAAGATGGTGATTCAGTAATGTAATACAACGGTTTCTACGAATTGAATCGAAACAAGACGAGGCATCTCATTTATATTTCACTGCCGAAAGAAATGTTTCAGGTGGTCTCAGGAGTGTTCAGGAAGGAAATAATCGGATATCAACTCACTTAGGTTATTTATGATGGAACGTCATATAAATACACCGTCTATAATTTTAAGAATTACACCTCCGAGGACCGTTCTCACCACACCATTATCAGAGGATGACATGGCTGTCAGTTGCTCCCGAATTGCACGTCTGTGGGCAGAACGCGGAGCTGTAAGCTGTATTTTACGACTAGATATCATTTGGCGTTGCTCCTTATTTACCTCACATTACACCGGAAGTCTAGAGCTCTAGCTCCCAACTACCAGCAACAAACATGGCGCTAGCATGCTGTATATGCCTTCGATTTATTGCACAGACTCTCTTATATTTATCGTATTGTGCTGTGGGCCTAACAGCATGGTCGAACCATCGTATGTGACCGGGTTATTTACTCGTTGCGTTAGTAATATCAGCTTACATTAATTAAAATGATACGGATCTGAATTATAAACACCAGAACACACACCAGAATATCTTACGACAGCAGGGGATTTAAAATCTTATGAACAAATGAGGAACACACCGGAAAGACATTCTGTCGGTTTTAATTGTCCTCTGTGGGCGGAGATATTGAACAATCACAGCGAAAGATTTTTCTGTGCTAGAGCAGAGGTACAAACACGTCCTAACTGTATGTCAGTGCATGAATTCAACTCCTGTTGTTTCAGCCTCTAGAAAATGGACAAGACTTGTAACGCCAGTCGGGCAGGAAAGGTTAAACGTTTCTGTAAGTGCTATGATTATCCTAATTTAGTCTTCGCTATATCTAGGAGAGAGATACATTATGTCATCAAAAATATCCAGAAACCTGGCTGAAAATTTCTTACATGTTCGTAGCGCCCCCTATCGGTATCGCTGGAATTCAATGTGGTGTTGGCCCATCCTTAGCCATGATGACAGCTTCCACTCTCGCAGGCATACGTTAACCAGGTGCTGCACTGAGGAGAGGTATCTATGTCGGTCGGTGAGGCCTGGCACGAAGTCGGCATTCCAAAACATCCCAAAGGTGTTCTATAGGATTCAGGTCAGGACTCTGTCCAGGGGTCAGGACTCTGTGCAGGCCAGTCCATTACAGGGATGTTATTGTAGTGTAAACACTCCACCGAAGGCCTTGCATTATGAACAGGTGCTCGATCGTGTTAAAAGATGCAGTCGCCATCGTAGAATTGCTCTTCAACAATGGGAAGCAAAAAAATGGTTCAAATGGCTCTGAGCACTATGGGACTTAACATCTGAGGTCATCAGTCCCCTAGAACTTAGAACCACTTAAACCTAACTAACCTAAGAACATCACACACATCCATGCCCGAGGCAGGATTCGAACCTGCGACCGTAGCAGTCGCGCGGTTCACGACTGAAGCGCCTAGAACCACACGGCCACTTCGGCCGGCTCGCTACTTAACGATGTACATTGCCTGATAAAGTGAAGGAACCATTACAGGAGAAGGAAACGAAATCGAAATTAACGAATTGAGAAGGTATGCGCTGTTGTTGCAGTGATTACAAAATCAATTTAAATTTACGAAAAAATAGACTGTATTAGCCAAATTATATGCTTGATGGTGTCTCCTGCAGCGTGGGTGCAGGCACTGATTCGGATGGAAAGGGCATCATGAAGCCGTGCCGGCCGAAGTGGCCGAGCGGTTCTAGGCGCTACAGTCAGGAACCGCGCGACCGCTACGGTCGCAGGTTCGAATCCTGCCTCGGGCATGGATGTGTGTGATGTCCTTAGGTTAGTTAGGTTTAAGTATTTCTAAGTTCTAGGGGACTGATGATCTCAGATGTTAAGTCCCATAGTGGTCAGAGCCATTTGAACCATTTTGAACCATGAAGCCGTTCTATCCTCACATGGGGCAGTCCACCCTACAACTAGTGGTTGATATCCTGGTTACTGGCACTGAGCCAGAGTTGACATAAGACGTGGTTCCACGTATGTTCTATCAGCGACAGATCTGGGATCTTGCTGACCACAGGAACACGTCAACATCACGACATACCTCGAACAGACGCGTTCCACTTACGGACGCCTAACTTCCTGTTGAGAAATGCAACCACGATATTTTCAAATGAGAAATAACACATGTGGACACTGATATCCGTAGTGTACCGTTGTAACGTCATAATTCTCCGAAACAGAGCCAGCCGCGACCCTCGGGTCTCCAAACTGTGATACCAGGAATAACCCCAGTCTGCCTACCTACAACACTGGAACAGAAGAACTTCCACCTGGATCGCCGAAGATGCTCAGATGCAGCAGTTCATGTTGTGGTGTTACTGGCAGCCTACGCATGAGACGGTAATTCTCTAGTCTGGCTGTCGCTAATCTGCGACCGGTAGTGCGAGATGGCACGCAATGTTGCTGGAAGTACACTGCTTGTTCTCGGATGGCAGACGCAGATGAAAAGAGGTTACGATGTGCTTGGTGTATAATACGCTGGTCCTAACTTGTGGTTGTGATTCCTGACCCACCATAGCCTTTAGGACGTCTATTCCTGTCCTTACGCTCCCCTGTAGTCTTACATCAGTCCATTGTCACACCCCAATGCCCCAGAAAATCTGCGTATTGGCCGATTCAACCAACTGGCATCAATGAGGCCCCTCTCAAACTGTGTTATGTGCTCCTGGTCGAGATTCTGTTTCGAGCGGAGTGTGCACTGGCATGAAATTTCATTGCCGATAGAAGCTGTGTGTCACATTCAAAATCGAGACCATGGCCTTTCACGGGCAAGTGCTCCTCCACCTCAGCTACCCAAGCACAACTAACGATCCGACCTCACAGCTTCACTTTCGCCAGCACTTTGCCTCATACCTTCCTAACTTCTTAGTTCTCCTGTGAATCTTGGGGTGTACTGTCGGTCCTGGAAGAAAGGATGTGGCGGGCATTTCGCGGTCAAGTGGTCTACCAACTAAGCTACCCAAGTGCTTCACTTCAACCAGTACCTCGTCTTCTACCATTCAAATTTGCTGTGACGACTTGTAGCGTAGCTGAAAAGAGCACTTGCCCGCTAAAGGCAAAGGTCCCGGATTCGATTGTCCATCAGGCATATATTTTAATTCTCCAGGAAGTTCCATATCAGCGCACACTCCACTACAGATTGAAAATTTCATTCTGGAAACATCTCCCAGGCTGTGGCTAAGCCCTGTGTCCACAATATCTTTTCTTCCAGGAGAGATAGTCCTGCAAGTTTCGGATAATTTTCTGTGAAGTTTCTAAGGTAGGAGGCGAGGTACTGGCGGAAGTGAAGCTGTGAGCATGGTTTGCCAGTCGTGCATGGGTACCGCAATTGGTAGAGCACTTTTCCGAGAAAGGCGAAGGTCGCGACTTCGAGTCTCAGACTGGTTCAAAAATGGTTCAAATGGCTCTGAGCACTATGGGACTTAACATCTTAGGTCATCAGTCCCCTAGAACTTAGAACTACTTAAACCTAACTAACCTAAGGACATCACACAACACCCAGCCATCACGAGGCAGAGAAAATCCCTGACCCCGCCGGGAATCGAACCCGGGAACCCGGGTGTGGGAAGCGAGAACGCTACCGCACGACCACGAGATGCGGGCTCTCAGACTGGTACACTGCTTTAATCGCCCAGAGCAAGTGTCATCTTCGTGTTCTTCACGAAGACCACTCAATATGGAAGCTGTACATGCCCTTGTACAACCAAGCAGGCTGGTAACATTAATAAATATGAACAACAATATTTTACTCTCTAGGCCGTCATATTTGTCACTAAGAATTGCAACTTGAAACACCTCCTTATTAACTCACCGTTATTAACTAGTGGAATGTAGCCTAACAGTTTAGAACAGTTTGACCATGTGCAACTGATAACGGCTGATCGGTTAATATTTGCATGGGAGTTGTTCCGTATCAAATTCAGCAAAGCTAATTATGGTGTCAGGTAGCAATAATCGGTACATACCTTGTTGTTAAGGTTCTATATATATTGCCTAAACGGCATGGATGAAGCAGTTACTCCCTTCGTCTGACAAAATAAAAGCTATTCACTCGTCACAGGTCGCCTATTAATATCGTCAAACGCCAGTGTACTTCATATAGCACTGAATGCATAATCCTCATTGCAATACAAATCGTTGGTGCCCGGCGCTGTTGTCGCGTAATCACGGTGCACAAATGAACACTCAACCACATCAACAAATCACTCAATTAATGCCATTTCCGTATTTGCTGGAGGTCGGGTCCACTACACCAAAATTCCGCTTCGTCGAGCTTCCGCTGAGTGGCTTGACATGTTTTTAACACGCGAGCGCAATTGGCCGTTGTCGACTGTCGTCGTCCGCTGTCACTATCATCCCACGGTGGAAGATTGGTACACACTTTCTTCAACTCCGGAATCCAATTTTAATTCAATTTCACGCCCTCCTCCTTCCTACTGAAATTCCCGGTGTGTTTCACAGTCTCAATGGCCCCTCTGTATAGCTTTCCGTCCTATCCGCTTGTAGCTATCAGTGCCTGAGTCCTATCAAAATGAATGTCGTGGTCTTCTGATGGTAAAACATGTTCCGCAAATGCTGTCTTTCCTCTCCTGCAACTGACCTTCTACTCTTCGAGTCGTTTCTTTACAGATCTTTTTGTAATAAACTACGCGGAACCCAATAAATTGCAGCTTTTTACCAGTGGTTGGAGAGGATCCTAGGCTGAAATTAGGTGATCTTGTATCCTCCGTTAGGCTGTGTAAACTACCGCGATGTTCCGCTTTTCCCGTATTTTTCTTATGCGGTCAGTCACGTCTTTAATGAATAGCAGGGATACTTTAGATTTCACCGGCTCTTGAGCATGACTACGATGATTATTAATTGTGACAATTCCGGCAGTGAAAGTTTACATTTTATTATTGTCCTGTTTCAAGAAGCTACTTATTTTATGTTTGTTTCAATCCACGTGGGAGTAGACGCACTATTGATGTTTGATAAATAAACTTGTTCAGTCATTGCTACCAGGATATTTTTTGTACTGCAGTCGACGGACGCATCAGTTTCATTGTTCGGAATTTTAGGGCAATTTGCAAAATAATCTCGCTGTCATAAAGACTTGTGCATCATATGTTCAAGAATTTTCAGAACGCTAAAGTATATTGTACAGTTCTTTATTTTTGGCTTCATGTTCACTTATTTCACACAACGTTGACATAACGTAAAAGTGAATATTACGGCAGAGTCGAAACCAGGTAACTAGATATTATAATCTTCGGCGTTAAGAAACGTTCACGTATGTATTCCGCAGCTGGTTCATACATACATCACAGTAATATGTTCGTAGGTTTGTAAATAAAAAATAAAACGTACTCCTTCCTATTTCCGCATAAAACGCACGCAGACTAATGGAAATATTTGCTTTCAACGTAACTTTCCTCTGCACCTGTTGCTGGAATTACTATCCATAAAGAAACGACCCCAAAGCGCTTAAAACATCAGAATATCGTGCTGCATACGAATGAGATAAAAATGTTTTCATCACTTTTTTGGTTCGCTTTGCTTGCCACGTTTGCCCCGACGCTGCCTTTTTCGGGTATTCACCTTCCATGAATAGCATGTGTTGCCAGCCTAACTTGCTTTATTCGTTTTGTCGCAGGGTGTAAACGAATGGCGGTCGGTGTTCGTGCAGACTTCTACACGTTTAATTGGGGAATATTTTTGACGCTTTGGTGAAAACCAAGATTGCGCCTCAGACAGATGCCCTGGAACTCTTTGTGAGTCTCATGCATCAAAATTAGGTGTGGAGGGGAGTACGAAGAAGGAAATACAGAAGAAAGTCGCATAATGCACGGATAACATGCTTTTTACAGTTGGGTACGTTAAAATTCGCAATGGAGAGGGAACTAACACTGTTAGTCAACGAAAGTAGATGGCTCAAATGGCTCTGAGCACTATGGGACTTAACATCTATGGTCATCAGTCCCCTAGAACTTAGAACTACGTAAACCTAACTAACCTAAGGACAGCACACAACACCCAGCCATCACGAGGCAGAGAAAATCCCTGACCCCGCCGGGAATCGAACCCGGGAACCCGGGCGTGGGAAGCGAGAACGCTACCGCACGACCACGAGATGCGGGCAACGAAAGTAGAGTTTTCGAAAAGATGGTGATTCAGTAATGTAATACAACGGTTTCTACGAATTGAATCGAAACAAGACGAGGCATCTCATTTATATTTCACTGCCGAAAGAAATGTTTCAGGTGGTCTCAGGAGTGTTCAGGAAGGAAATAATCGGATATCAACTCACTTAGGTTATTTATGATGGAACGTCATATAAATACACCGTCTATAATTTTAAGAATTACACCTCCGAGGACCGTTCTCACCACACCATTATCAGAGGATGACATGGCTGTCAGTTGCTCCCGAATTGCACGTCTGTGGGCAGAACGCGGAGCTTTAAGCTGTATTTTACGACTAGATATCATTTGGCGTTGCTCCTTATTTACCTCACATTACACCGGAAGTCTAGAGCTCTAGCTCCCAACTACCAGCAACAAACATGGCGCTAGCATGCTGTATATGCCTTCGATTTATTGCACAGACTCTCTTATATTTATCGTATTGTGCTGTGGGCCTAACAGCATGGTCGAACCATCGTATGTGACCGGGTTATTTACTCGTTGCGTTAGTAATATCAGCTTACATTAATTAAAATGATACGGATCTGAATTATAAACACCAGAACACACACCAGAATATCTTACGACAGCAGGGGATTTAAAATCTTATGAACAAATGAGGAACACACCGGAAAGACATTCTGTCGGTTTTAATTGTCCTCTGTGAGCGGAGATATTGAACAATCACAGCGAAAGATTTTTCTGTGCTAGAGCAGAGGTACAAACACGTCCTAACTGTATGTCGGTGCATGAATTCAACTCCTGTTGTTTCAGCCTCTAGAAAATGGACAAGACTTGTAACGCCAGTCGGGCAGGAAAGGTTAAACGTTTCTGTAAGCGCTATGATTATCCTAATTTAGTCTTCGCTATATCTAGGAGAGAGATACATTATGTCATCAAAAGTATCCAGAAACCTGGCTGAAAATTTCTTACATGTTCGTAGCGCCCCCTATCGGTATCGCTGGAATTCAATGTGGTGTTGGCCCATCCTTAGCCATGATGACAGCTTCCACTCTCGCAGGCACACGTTAACCAGGTGCTGCACTGAGGAGAGGTATCTATGTCGGTCGGTGAGGCCTGGCACGAAGTCGGCGTTCCAAAACATCCCAAAGGTGTTCTATGGGATTCAGGTCAGGACTCTGTCCAGGGGTCAGGACTCTGTGCAGGCCAGTCCATTACAGGGATGTTATTGTCGTGTAAACACTCCACCGTAGGCCTTGCGTTATGAACAGGTGCTCGATCGTGTTAAAAGATGCAGTCGCCATCGTAGAATTGCTCTTCAACAATGGGAAGCAAAAAAATGGTTCAAATGGCTCTGAGCACTATGGGACTTAACATCTGAGGTCATCAGTCCCCTAGAACTTAGAACCACTTAAACCTAACTAACCTAAGAACATCACACACATCCATGACCGAGGCAGGATTCGAACCTGCGACCGTAGCGGTCGCGCGGTTCACGACTGAAGCGCCTAGAACCGCTCGGCCACACCGGCCGGCAGTGGGAAGCAAGAAGGTACTTAAAACATCAATGTAGGCCTGTGCTGTGATAGTTCCAAACAAAACAACAAGGGGTGCAAGCCCACTCCATGAAAAACACGACAACACCCTAAAACCACCGCTTTCGAATTTTACTGTTGGCACTACACACGCTGGCAGATGACGTTCAACGTGCATTCCCGCGTGCTGGTCTGGATAGATGTCTGCCTATTACATACTACAATCCTCTTCATCTGTCGGCGGTCTCTGTCAGTCAACAGACGAGGTCGGCCTGTACGTTTTTGTACTGTGTGTGTCCCTTCACGTTTCCACTTCACTATCACATCGGAAACAGTGGACCTAGTGATGTACAGGAGCGTGAAAACATCGCGTGCAGATGTATGACACAAGTAACACCCTATCACTTGACCACGTTCGGAGTCCGTGAGTTCCACGGAGCGCCCCATTCTGCTCTCTCATGATGTCTAATAAATGCTGAGGTCGCTCATATGGAGTACCTGGCAGTAGGTGGTAGTACGATGTACCTAATATGAAAAACGTATGTTTTAGTGGTGTCCGGATACTTTTGATCACATAGTGTACGTAAGGATATTTTTACATGGATTTACTACATGAAGATGGTTGTAGAAATTTTCTGTGTAATCTTTCATGGGAAAGTTGGCATTTATCTCCAAGCGCCTACCCCTACAGGTTTTTCAGCATCATTGTGACTCTGCCATTGATCTGATGGTGAAAAAATTTTCACTGCCAGTATTTGGCTGGCAAGGGGAGGGGAGTAGAGGTGGTGGCGAGAAGTTCCTGATCACCAAAGTTTGCGTCAGTGTTCTGCTTGAAATAAGAACTCTCTCCATAGTGTCTCATGAAGTGAGAGTGTGTGATACTGTTGATGATGATCTGTCCGTCAGATGGGGATATTAAGTCTGGCTGACCCACTGGTGCCATTTGCGAGGAGCAGGCCATGTGCCGGCACCGTGTTACACCTTCTCTCACCACCATCACCATCACCACCATCACCATCATCAAACACAATCATTACATTCACACCTCACACCCACAGTATTGCACATGTTGCTAATGAATAAAAAAACTCTCCCACGGGTCTAACAAACCTGTGACCATTCGTGCTGCCCTTGTATGTATCTGATCAGTATCCATTGTTAGTCCTATATGATGCAGGGCCCACACACTTGAGCAGTATTCTAGGGTGTGTCGCACGAATGTTTTGTACACACTTTCCTTCGTAGCCGGACTGCATTTTGTTGGTATCCTACCAATGAACCACTGCCTACCTGCTCTTTAACTTACGACTGAGACGATGAGATCGTTCCACTTCCCACTTGTACCAATTGTTATCCGTGATAGTTTCAAGAGTTGGTCAATTCCAAATCTGCCGCACTGGTACTATGACCGTACGAGAGTATGTCTTTCAGTTTCGTGAATATCAGTTCTGGATATTTGCACCTATTTCAAATTTTATCAATAATTTTTTGTGCACCTCTTTTCTGACACTACTTTAGTGCAGGCAACTTCATCACATACAAAACGTCTGAAGTTACTCTTAATATTGTCTGCAGGGTTATTAATATTCAGGATAAACAGTAAGGGTCCCGACACACTTCCCTACGGCACACCTGAGCTTAGATCTGTCAATTACCCTCCATTCAAGATGAGATACTGTGTCCTCCCAACCAAGAACTCCTCAAGCCAGTCATAAATCTCTCTTGACAACTCTATACGTTCACACTGTCGACAAGATTATGTGTGGTATTGAGGTAAAAGCCTTTCGCAAATACTGCATCTTTCTGCCTTGATCCGTAGTTTTCAGGACGTTATGTGAGAGATTTCAGTTTCTGGTTTTTATAAGCTTTTATATGTAGTATTATGCGAGCTTCACTGCTTTATGGGAGCGCTTCAAACTCTGGCACCTCTAGGGTTTTAATAGTGTCACCTGTGCGGGATTCTCTTAGAATATTACACTGGGCTGGAGACAGATACCTAAATCCAAAAGGAAACCTTGTGTGCTACCTGCGTAGCAGCCTCTGATACATAATACATACCTGACCAATTTAGAGTTACCCCTATGGTTCTGAACCTCATGGCAAAAGTCCTTGAAGTCGCAGCCTAGCTTGTCATAAAACGTTTTCAGACTCGTTTCTATGCTTCCACTGGACCAGCGGGCCAAGTTAGATTCAGGGAACAATGCTGCAAATTGTGAGCTTTGTTGAAACTCCATGAGTAAGGGTGGAATGATCCAAGTATGACCTCGGAGTTCAGACAATAGTTGTCGCTTGTTCCAGTGCAGTAAGGTGCACTCAATTCCTTCAATTGCTGCAGCAGTGTAACGAATGAGGCCCCCAGGGATATACAATGAGTGCATATCGTTTTCCTTTTTATCCCTTGCTGCCAATTCCCTAAGCACAGCACGTTTTAACTGTCGATGGTTAATAGACCCCACCCTTTTGAATTAGTTTCCTATTGACACAGGGAACAGCGAGTTTCCCGCCAGATGATATGAGCTAGTTTCCGTTTCAGTGGAACACAGCACCTGGAACTTATTGGTTAAGGAGATGAATGGTTCTCTCTCTTTCTCTCTCTCTCTCTCTCTCTCTCTCTCTCTCCTGCTCAGAGCACCTGAGACATTAGTTCCCATTAACAGTAATCCGTGCCACTGTGACTATCCGGATCATGCAGGTCGAGAGGCTGTGACTGAATCTGGCCTAGGATCTTTGTCAGCCACAAATGAAACCTGTTCGTCAGACGAACCGAGTATATCCTTCCATGAGCCTCCTGGAAAGTCTTTCGCTACCTGCCACACTTAAAACGACCTCCCACTCGACCACGAGATAGGTGTCATCCACAGTTCGGGTAGAAACCAGGGCCGTGAGAGTAGTGGATTGAGGGGCATGAGGCACATGCTGGCTGTACCTTGTATCATCAATCCGACCTCCCCCCCCCCCCCCCCCCCTCTGCACGGTGATGTCCATTGACGACAGCCTCAATCTGCTTGACCAAAGCCAGCACCATTTGGAGATGTGCACGAATGGTCATCAATCCACCTCGCATCTGGGCGCAACGTTCACAATTCCTATCCACATCAGAGACGGCGAATGTGTACACTGCACAGTTATAGAAACGCGGAAGTGTGGATACTAGATACACACATACCGTAAGAAATTAAAGACGTCAAACGTCATTTGCTTTTACACAGACGAAGCTATAGAATTTGTAGAATTCAAGTTTACGGTAAGTATGCTAAAAATTCTGTATCACAAGTTTGTCTCAATCACAGTCGTTAATAGATTGAAATATGTTTTCACTCATGGTTTCAAATCGCTATTCAGATGTCTACCCGTGGGATTCCGGTATTTCCACTAAAAATATGACCAAAAAAGCCTGTAGTTCCCTCTAGAAGTAATCACATTGAAGATCAAAGGGACTACATTCTTCCTTTCGATGTTTGTAGAGTCCAGTCTCACGATGAACAATCTTTAAGGAGGTACAAAATGTTAGCAACAAGTAAACATTTCAAACCACTCTTCCTCAGTTGTAGAAGCTGAATTAATGTTTCAGTTGTATTTTGCAGTCAATAAAACAGTCGCATCATATCCATAAATGCATAGATATATGTGACAAAAATGAAGCTAATGAGCAGCTCCGCATAGTTGCTGTCCGAAACAGATCGCGAGGCATTAAAACAAATAGTGACATCAAAGCATACGAAGTGCGACAATAATGAAATAAGACTGATTTTCTTTGGAAGATGTGGCAACCCTGCAAGCTTGCGTAGGCACAATATCTTGGTCTATAAGCGGCTTCTAGTTCTAGTGGCACATCGATGCAACTGCTCAGTCGTGAGTTGCGCTGTAATAAGTTAACACGTGTTTGTGTCTCTCGTCACGGAAATGGAACTGCATAATATTGCGCAACGGTATGTCCTTTTTGCGTTAAATTGGGTGAAAATGCGATGACAACCTATGGTAAGCTTCAGAAGGCTTTTGGAGACGAGGATATGTCAAGAGCTCAATTTTTTCGTTGGCATAAAATGTTTATTGAAGGCAGAACGAATGTTGAAGATGAAGACCGCAGTGGACGACCATCAACCTCACGGACGGATGTCAACTTGGCCAGGGTGCGTGAACTCGTACGATCTGATCGAAGATTATCCGTGAAAATGATTGCAGAACAACTGAAAATCAATTGAGAAACGGTTTGTCTAACAATAACTGAAGAGGTTGGTATGAGAAAGATTTGTGCAAAAATGATCACCAAAAATCCCACACCACAACAGCGAGAAACACAGAAAAATGTGGCAGCCGATCTGTTGGAGCAGACGGAAATCAATCCAGAATTGTGAGCCGTGTTATCACTGGTGATGAAAGTTGTTTTTTTCAGTACGATCCAGAGACAAAACGGCCAAGTTCGCGATGGTGCTCAAAGGGATCACCCAGACCAAAAAAAAGCTCGCATGTCAAAGTCATAAGTGAAATGCATGCTTGTGTGCTCCTTTGATTCCAAGGGAATTGTTCATAAAGAGTGGATGCCTCCTGGACAAACTGTTAACCCATATTACTACAAAGAAACGTTAGAAAGACTTCGTAAAAGAGTTAATGTCCGTGCCAACATTGCTGACAATTGAATTCTGCATCACGATAATGCGCCATCCCATACTGTTCAGTCAGTACAGCAATTTTTAACCTCAAAACAAATTTCAGTACTACCACAGCCACCTTATCCACCAGATATCGCTCCGTGCGACTTTTTTCTATTTCCAGGAGTCAACTTGACGGTCAAGGCACACCATTTTTAAACACAAGATGCCCAAAAAGCTGTGACGAGGGTCTTGGAGGATATTATAGAAGATGAGTTCCAGAAATGTTACCATCAATGGCAGAAGCGCTTGAAAAAGTGTGTGCAACCAGACGGGAACTACTATGAAGGATACAACATTAAACTTGACTAAAGCGGTAAGCAACTTTTTTTTTCACATCAGTCTCATTACTTTATTGTCGTACCTCATAGATCTGTTACACGATTTGCATTGCACAGTTTTTTTGCGAGTGAAAAACTATGTCCTGGCAGATTTATAAAGCCTTCATTCCCCCCCATGAACAAAGGTAAGTGAGGATGTATGTTGACTTTTTGGTTTTCAGGCGTCTTCTCCGGTGTCGTAGCTATACAAGTTTTACCGCTTGAGTCGTGGCGGCGTTGTGGTATCTTAGGGTCCTATGACTGGCGTCCCGTTAGGAAGTGCGAGTGCCAGACTACTTTGCTCGCTTTATCGCTGCTCGTGATGGAGGAAATGACGGGACCCGTGCCGCGGTTTGTGGGTTGGTACGAGGCAGCGGCAGGTACGGACTGACGTGCTGGTCTGTTGACACTGTGGCCGGCTGTATTCGCAGCCGTACGCACGATAGCACCAACTGAGTCTGGGCAACACCGACTCAAAGGAAGGCCTCGGCGCTTGCTCGTGACGTCACGTCAGCTAGGCACGGCGAATGCCAGGTCTGTTGCAGGCAGAAACGCCTGGGCGTGCTTATCAATATAAATCTCTTATTTTTGGACAAAATGTTTGGTATTGTTTTGGATTCTGCAGTTTTATTTAGATGAAAGATTTTCTTACTATCGTAAAGCTACAAGTGAAGATCATAGTTCTGTATTACTGAATCCTGTCGAAACAAACGTAGAGAAATATGAGAAGATGCTTTGCCCCATTGCAAGCTTCGAAAATTTTACATTCAAGTAACTATATTTACTTGATCCCCCTTAAAATGAACTAGTTCCTTTTATTTATTTATTTATTTTCGTTTGACATCGTCACTGGAAATATGAACTAATTTACGTGTGTAAATGTCCAACTGTTACCAGTCATTAGATTACAGTCGTTTTCAACGAAAGGAATTCTAAACAGGAAACAAAATAGCTTCATACATCGAAAATACTGCTGAGCTTAAACTTTTTTAAACATGCACATTAGAAAAGATAAATAATCCCCTCTTGCAACTGAAAGGAGAAACTTTATAAGATACAACAATTTTATTTGATAGAACAAGTATCTCTCTTTTGACTCTTCTTCTGTCCCCCACCCCCTTCCCCAACGTGTACAATCACCCCATAGTCAACCAAGAAACCTAAAGAAGAGCACCAATATGTTCACAGTTTCTTGTAAAAGCAACCCAGTACAAACGTAACTTCCTCAGGTTTTCAAATGAGGTAAAGAAGCATCAATTATGTTGCTGCTGGACCATGAAGTTGTTTTTGTATGTCAATCCTTACAACAGGTGGAAATTTAAGTTCAGGAGTACATTACTTGTTAAGAAGTGTAATGAATTTGACAATTAATTGATTGCAGAAATGTCTCAGAACAATGTGTTTTGGTCAACTACCGCCAATAGTTTCACATTTTGCTGTGTCAGAGAGGGAGACACCACCATTATGAGTATGCCTGCAACAGACCTGGCGTTCGCCGTGCCTAGCTGACGTGACGTCACGAACAAGCGCCGAGGCCTTCCTTTGAGTCGGTGTTGGTCAGAGCGAGCGAGTGAGAGAGAGAGAGAGAGAGAGAGAGAGAGAGAGAGAGAGAGAGAGAGAAGAGAGAGAGAGAGAGAGAGAGAGGGGGGGGGGGAGAGGGAGAGGGGGAGAGGGGGAGGGTGAGAGGGGTAGGGCGAGAGGGAGAGGGAGACAGACAGAGAGAGAGGGAGACAGACAGAGAGAGAGGGAGACAGACAGAGAGAGAGAGAGAGACAGACAGACAGACAGAGAGAGAGAGAGAGAGACAGAGAGAGTGAGCGAACCAGCAATATGCCTTCTGGATCGTTCTCGCTGCATGCAGTTTCGATGTTGGCGTCCGGAATAGTGCTTTGAATGATGGCAGATGGAGTACTAAGGAAGTCGTGGTGCATATTGTGTTCATTTCCTTAGCGAAACTCGACTGCGGAGTTTGGAAGATGTTTTCTTGCAATTAGTGTAACTTATTTGAAGCCGCCAGTGTAAATTTGTTGATTTGCTTAATGATGTCTTTTTATGTGTGTATAAGCAGTGTTGTAAGGGCAGCTGGCTTGTTAGAACCTTCGAGTTAGTCTCGGGTTACACGAAAATTTCATGGACGGGCCACTGAGTGAAGTGGCGAATTTGTCTTTCAACTGTTCAGATCATAGTTTGCCAGGGGTACTTAACGTGCACTGGTGTTTCCATTTATTGTTATTCAGCTTGAAATATATCATTATCTGTTGTAAGTTTTGAGCAATGTTAAATCAGCTTTTAATGTTTTAAACTAATATTCTTTACAATTTGTTCTAGAAGGGTTTAAATCTTGAGGGTCTGTAACCTCAATCTTATCTGCAAATGTTAAGCGTAAAGACCGTGACAGGCGAGTACGCTTGTACGTGTTATTCTCTAATTTCAAAAGATCATTAAGCGTCTGTTGAGAAATCTGCTATAGGCTGTCACAAGTGTCTTACTCTTGTGTTGGCAGTTATAGCACATTCATTGATATTCCGGCTTATAATTAAAAAGTTTAGGCCGTGTTCACTTAGAGTTAAGTAATTGCTTAGCAAACGTTATGTTACTTGAATATAGCCCTTAATTCTTGAAAAGCCTGAACACCTTATTGCCGGAGCTCTTAATGTGTGTGCCGCGTGGGGTAGCCGCGCGGTCTAGGGCCCCTTGTCACGGTTCGTGCTGCTAACGCCATCGGAGATTCGAGTCCTCCCTCGGGCATGGGTATGTGTGTTGTCCATAGTGTAAGTTAGCTTAAGTTAGATTAAGTTAGATTAATTAGTGTGTAAGCTTAGGGACTGATGACCTCAACAGTTGGGTCTCATTAGACCTTACCACTAATTGCAATTTTTTTTCTTAATGTGTGTGCTAATTGTTGACGACCTAGACTTCTGACGTTGTAATTGACGCGGCGCTTGCTCGCGTGTACGTATTTCTGTACTTCAGTCTGTGCACACACCCGGACGGTGTCTCCGGTGGCCTCTCGCTCTCGATGGAGTTTCATTCCAGCTGCAGGTGTTAAAAATGTTATGTTTCCGGTATTTAACTAACTGATTTTTCGAGCTTACTCCGTCATGTGACCTAACATAACGAAGCTCAGAATCTATTTTCTGTATTTGAGTCTACAATCATTTACTGTACTTAAGTTTTTGGACGTTTCAGTTCCATCTGTAATTCACTGATCTTGAAAGTCAGGTTGGCCTGACTTGGTTGCACAATCCTTGTAACTCGTTGGAAGATTACCAGACTTAAAGTTGTCTATTTGCCCTCTTTCTCAGAGGTATTGATTCTCGTTCTTCGTTGTTCAATTTAATTTAGAACGATTTACTTAACTCTAATGTTATAATTGTGTGGGTTTTATTCAAGGGCTTTCTGACCGTTCAAAATTTTGTGACTTTAACTTATTATCTACTGAGTTTTAGAGTGACCCATGTGGGGCAGCATGGCCTCGGCCTACTTATTGTGATAAACAGTAATTTAAATTATCGTGTTTAAATTTGCTTGAGTATGAGAAACTTATTGTTCAATGTTATAGAGAAGATTGTGATTTCAACTTACATTCTGATTGTTGGCACATTTCAAATAAATTTGTAATTTCTTGAGGAAAAATGATGCTCTCTGCCTAGGTTCGCCCTTCCCATTCTCCTATCCTTCGTGCATCCTATGCATGGACTTTTCAACATCTTATGCGACTGTAAAAAGTCTTATGTAGACTATACGCTTTTTGTTTTATTTCAAAGCATCATCAGTGGTCAACCTAAAAAAGTGATTTTTCTTAAAACTGTTTGCCAAGATTGTAAACTATTATGTTCTAAATTATTTCTTCTATCAATTAGTAAATTATAGTTATTACTAATGATTTTGTTTTACACGTCATTCCTAAAGTTGCCTCTCCCCCCCTCCCCACCCCCTGCGGGTCTAGGAGTTAGAATAGGCCTGAGGTATCCCTGCCTGTCGTAAGAGGGGACTGAAAGGAGTCTCACACTTTTTGGCTCTATAAGTTCAGGTCCCATTTTATGTTTTGAGCTGCCACTTTCCAAATCCTACAGAAGTGCGAGCCGTATAGTGAAGGACACCTTACGTGGGGCATGAGTTATCCATAATGCCCTTAGATTCGATCTCCAGAACTCTTGTCATGGCTTTGCATCTCTGCGTGCAATACAACTATTTGGGCGAGGAATCTTCTGGGCTATGTAATCTTCCTCCGTTGCCTCCCGTCCTCTTGCGCCCCAATGACAGAATTGGATTTCTCTGCACCCAATATCCAACACAGTAGTCAGTCCGTTATGGTGGGGCTGTTATATACCCATTTGGCTGTAGCCCCCTGACAACACAGGGATCGCACTGCTGATACCTGAGCTGTAAACAAGATGTCTGTCTTCCTCAGGGCAATGGACATTGTACTAGGTGGCCTTTGTTGTGGCTGGGTGGCCCCGTTAGGGGGAGCCCCTCATCGGAGTGAGTGGCATCAGGGCGGATAACCCGCAAGGAAGTGGACTATGTCATCTCTTGCTGGTGACCGTATGGTGCCAGCAGTCTCTAAGAAGGGTAAGAGGGATTACAATGCTGACAGATATGACCTTAAATCGTTTCCCTCCCTCGTTATACCATAAGAGGAACGTAGGGCTACAGAAATAAGAGAGCCATATTCGCCTCAGTATTCAGTCTGTAGCAGAAAGGATGGGAACTATTTTCTACCTATGAAGCCTCAATTTCTTGTTGAACATCTTCGGGATAAGTTTTGGGAAGTGACAGCACTGTCCAAGATGAGAAGGGGTGCAGTCTTGATTGAGACAGCATCCCCAGCCCAATCCTGGGAGTTACTCGATTGTGGCCGACAGGGTGATAATCCTGTTTCTGTCACAACCCCATGAAAGCCTCAATATGGTCCAGGGGATTATTTTCCATCGCGACCTCCTCTTGCAGTCTCATGACGAGCTCCGCGCCAATCTAGAACGGTGGGGTGTTCATTTCATCCGGTGCATTTACAGGGGACCAAAAACAACAGGGTTGCTACTGTGCCTTCATCTTGGCATTTGAGGGTGATTCATTGCCTGGAAAGGTCAAGGTGATTGTGTACCACTGTGAAGTTAAATCATACGTCCCTCCCCCTATGTGGTGCTTTAAGTGCTGGAAATTCGGGAACATGTCTTCCTGCTGCACTTTCCGCGCCACATATCCAGACTGCAGACGTCCACTGCATCCAGACACTCCATGTGCGCCTCTTACCACTTGTATCAACTGTGAATAGCAACAATTCCCCAGCTCGCCAGACTGCACAGTACTCCAGAACGAGCGGAAAATCATGGAGCATAAGACCCTGGACCAGTTGACTTACCAAGAGGCTAAACGTAAATTTGAACAATTACACCCAGTTCGATTGACGTCCACATATGATGCACCTACATTACCACTGCCATCACAAGTACCAGTCTTAACACATTTTGTGCCACAAACCGTGGGCCCTCCGGTCTCCAGAATACATCAACCCCCTTTGTGGAAGGGGGAAAATCTCCTCCTGTTTCTCAGAAAGTACCCACTTCAGGAGAAAGCCCCCCCCCCCCCAAACACAAGGGACATCGGTCCCCTCCCCCCAGCCAGAGAAGCAAGTGTGCTTCAGCTCCTCTCTTGCAGAAGGGGTCTCTAGGGAACCTTTCTCCAAAAGTCTCCACAAATGCCACAATGAATACTCGCTAGTGGTTAATGGAGCCTAATGCTGTTGGATGAAGAGCTTCACGATCTTCCTCCATGTCTGAAGCTACTTCAGAGATGTCCTTCCTGCAAGCCCCTTAAGTGAAGCGACAGGGAAAGCAAAAATAAGAAGTCTGCTAAGAGAAAGGACCCTCCAGTGGCCCCAACACCACCACTTCCTATTAATTCTGTACCTGAGGATGAGGTGGAGATCTTAGTGTCCCCTGAGGACCTGGATATCACTGACAGCTCATCCACAATAGGAATGGATACAAATACTCAATCGGTGGCAGCAGGTAACCCTGAGGCATAGCCTGCCTCCTTGCATGCTTCATGCCTTCCTAGCCCCACGATAACGTCATCCTCCAATGGAATTGCTGCTTTTTTTTCCACCACCTGGATGAGCTACGCCCACTGATAAGCTTTATGCCTGATTTCAGCATTGCCGTCCAGGGAACCTGGTTCCTGGCAATGCAGACCCCTACCCTCCATAGCAATAGGGGATATTACAAGAACCGTGGCGTCTTCAATGGAGTGTCAGGTAGAGTTTGTGTCTATGTCCTGAAGTCAGTATCCAAAGAACCTATGCCCCTTCAAACCCCTCTTGAAGCTGTGGTTGTCAGGATAAGGACGATGGAGGAAATAACTGTCTGCACTGTGGATCTTCCTCCAGATGGTGCAGAACCCCTAAGTACATTGGCTACACCGATTCATCAACTCCCTAAACCATTCCTACTTATGGGAGATTTTAACGCCCATACCCCTTGTGGGGTGGCACCGTGCTTACTGGCTGAGGTAGAGATATTGAAACTTTCCTGTCTCAACTCGACCTCTGCCTCTTAAATACTGGGGCACCCCACACATTTCAGTGTGGCTAATGGCAATTACTCAGCCATTAATTTATCCCTCTGCAGCCCAGGACTTCTCCCATCTGTCCACTGGAGAGCCCACGATGACTTGTGTGGTAGTGATAACTTTCCCATGTTCCTGTCACTCCCCCAGCGCCAGTCCCCTGGACATATACCAAGGTGGGCTTTAAACACGGCAGAAGCTTTCACCTCCGCTGTCACCACTGAGTCTCCCCACATGGTATCAAAGACGTGATAGTTGAGCAGGTCATTAGAACGATCGTTTCTGCTGTGGAAAACACGATCCCTTGTTCTTTATGGTGCCCCCGGCGAAAGTCAGTACGTTGGTGGTCGCTGGAAATCGCTGAGCGAGCTTTACAGCGACTTCAGTGGCACCCTTTCCAAGAGCACCTAATAGCTTTTAAACGGCTCCGTGCCCGCGTTCGCCAGCTTATAAAAGGACGGAAACAGGAGTGTTGGGACAGGTACGTCTCAACCATTGAGTGCCATACGTCACCTTCCCAAGTCTGGACTAAGATGAGACGTGTTCGGGGGTACCTGACCCTGACATCTGTCTCAAGCATTAATATCAAAGGCGTGTTATCTACCGACGCAAACGCCATTGCCGAGCACTTTGATGAGCACTATGCTCGAGTCTCCACATTGGAAAATTATCCCCCAGTATTTCGCACCCTCAAACGCTGGATGGAAAGGAAAGACCTACCGTTCACTGAACGTCACAGATAACTCTATAATGCTACATTTACAGAGTGGGAGCTCTTCTGCTTCCTTGCACACAGCCCCAACAAAGCTCCTGGGCCAGATCGGATCAACAGTCAGATGATCTAAGGTCTCTCGTCCGACTACAAGCGACGACTTCTCGTCATCTTCAACCGGATCTGGTGCGATGGCGTCTTTCCAGCACAAGGGCGAGAGAGCACCATCATTCAAGTGCTCAAACTCGGCAAATACCCGGTTGATGGTTATAGCTTTCGGCCTGTCCGCCTCATCAACGTTCTTTGTAAGCTGTTAGAACGTATGGTAAGTCTGCGGTTGTGCTGGGTCGTGGAGTCACATGGCCTAATGGCTCCATGCCAGGGCGGTTTCCACCAGGGTCGCTCTACCACTGATAATCTTGTGTCCCTCGAGTTTGACATCCGAACAGCCTTTTCCAGGCGCCAACACCTGGTTGTCGTGTTGTTTTTATTTACGAAAAGCTTATGACACGACCTGGCGGCATCATATCATTGCCACATTACATGAGTGGGGTATCCGGGTCCGCTCCCGATTTTTATCCAAAATTTCCTATCGCTCCGTATTTACCGTTTCCAAGTTGGTGCCTTTAATAGCTCCCTCCACATCTAGAAGAATGGCGTCCCACAGGGCTCTGTATTGAGTGTATCTCTACTTTTAGTGGCCGTTAACGGTCTAGCAGCAGCTGTTGGGCCATCCATCTCACCTTATCTGTATGCAGACGACTTATACATTTCGTACTGCTTCTCCAGTACTTGTGTTGCTGAGCGGCGCCTACAGGGAGATATCCACAGGGTGCAGTCAAGGGCTCTAGCCCACGGCTTGCAGTTTTCAGCGATAAAGTCGGGTATCATGCACTTCTGTATGCGTCGTACTACTCATCCGAAGACATAACCTTATCTTAATGACGATCCGTTCATTGTAGTGGAAACATATCGATTTTTAGGGCTGGCTTTCGACACCCGATTGACGTGGATTCCCCATCTTCGTCAGCTGAAGCGGATGTGCTGGCAGTACCTCAATGCTCTCCGCTGCCTGAGCAACACCAACTGGGGTGCAGATCATCTCTACGCTGCTGTAGCTATACAGAGCCCTTGTCCAATCTCGCCTTGACTATGGGAATCTGGTTTATGGTTCGTCAAAGTCCTCAGCGTTGCGGTTACTCGATCCAGAACACCGCTGTGGCGTTAAAATGGCAAAAGGAGCTTTTAGGGCGAGTCCAGTGACCAGCGTCCTGGTGGAGGCTGAAGTCCCTCTGTTGAAGGTTAGGTGTGCACAACTGCTCGCCTGATACGTGACACACATTCATAGTTCTCCTGAGCATCCGAATTACCGTCTCCTTTTCCCACCCATGGTGGTTCATCTCCCACATCAGAGGCCCAGGTCTGGCCTTACGATTACGATCACGTACACCTCCATGGTCACGTTAGCTTTGCATATGTTCATGGAGGATATATTGAACAGCACTCCTTGTCAGATGGCTGCAGTGTTTTCGCTTCAGAGCTGTCGGCCATTTCTCGTGCTCTTGACCGCATCTGCACATGCCCTGGGGAGTCGTTTCTTCTCTGTACTGACTCCTTGAGCCGTCTACAAGCTATCGACAACTGCTACCCCCGCCATCCTTTGGTAGCGACCGTCCAGGTGTCCATCTATGCCCTGGAACGGCCACTCGTTCTGCGGTGTTTGTGTGGGGCCCCAGGCCACGTCGGAATCCCAGGAAGTGAACTTGCCGACTGGCTGGACAAACAAGTTACACGGAAACCTGTTCTTGAGATAGGCATCCTCGTTACTGGCCTGCTATGATTATTACGCCGCAAGGTTTTTCGCCTTTGGGGACGGAATGGCATAATCTCAGTACGCACAACAAATTGCATGCTATTAAGGAGACAACGAATGTGTGGAAGTTCTCCATGAGGGCCTCTCGCAGGGACTCTGTGGTACTCTGCCAGCTCCGGAATGGCCATATGTGGCTACACATGGCTACCTCCTCCGTCGCGAGGACCCAACTCGGTATCACATATGACTGGCATCCACATTTTGCTGGACTGCCCACTTTTAGCCCCTCTGCGGCGGACTTTTAACCTTCCCAGCACTCTACCTTCAGTGTTAGGCGACGATGCCTAACAGCAGATTTCGTATTACGCTTTATTCGTGAGGGTTTTTTTATCGCACCATATAAGGGTGGGCATTTAGCCCTCCCTCCATTTTAATTCCTTCGACTTTCTTTGCATTTGTTTGTCTTTGCCCTACATGGGTTCATCTCGCCATGTCTTTTTGGGGTGGACATTTTAATGTGTTGCAAAGTGGCTGGCTCATCCTCTTTTGTTAGTAAGATCAGCAAGTCCAGATCGTCTGCTCTATGGCTTTAATACCTTCTTCTACTTTTTCATGTGGTGTATGTTTTCCCCGTTTTTTGTTCGTTCCATTCGTTTTCTTTTTCGGTGTGGTTCCCTATTCCTTTTGCCTTTTTACTTTCTCAAACGTACTTCGGGTGCTTTTGTACCTTGAGCCTTGCTTGCGTCAGGAAAAGGGGACTGATGACCCTGTAATTTGATCCCTTTATACCCCAAACCAACCAACCAACCAATCTTAAAGTTGTTCTAGGCATAGGTTTCTATTTTTAGTAAACTGCACTTTACTGACACTGAATACTTTTTCGTTTCCATGTTGTGTAGATCCCCTTACACTTCATGTACTTTGTTTCGAGGTTGCGGTATGCGATTGTCTTTGGTTTTATTTATGTGGCTGTAGAAGCGTTTGCTATTTCTTAGTGTGTATATTTTTTGGACTAGGGTAAGTGTGTGTGTGTGTGTGTGTGTGTGTGTGTGTGTGTGTGTGTGTGTGTAGAATCCATTACTTCGTTAAAACTTTTTCACTGTGATACTATGGTGGTGATTATCAGTGTTGTTTGTCTATATCATTCTATTTAGTGATAGCTATGGGTTTGTTATTTATCTACTGTGTGTTTTGAAATAATTTCTGGATGCTGATGTTTGTTCGGCAATTCATTAAATGTTTTTCTGTGATTGCCTTTTAAATTTAGGAGTTTCTTGGAGTGTTAATGTTCCTTACTAACGAATCTGATCATTAAACATCTCTCATCTCAGTTCTTCATCTGGTCTGTCCCAAGTACACACACAAATGCAGAAGTAAACTGAAATACAGAATCTTTAAGAAACAAAGAATATTAATCTACAACCAACGTAATAACTCAGTACAAAAGGATGAAGCTGGAAACTATTATATATATAAAATTCAGTGTAACAGACCAAGAGAAAATAAGCCAACAGCCATTTAACATTTGGAGAACATAATCACCGTTTAAGAATAAAAGTTAGCATGTTCAGTAACAAGAAAAATTCCATAAAACCACTAGAGTGTTTCCAAATTTAAAAGACAACGACAAAAAACATACAGTAGATAAGTAACAGTCCTTCCAGGGACTACAAAACGGAAGCGCATCAACTAGCCTACATACCCACTCAAGATAACCGTAGTACAAATTTGAGGTATCTTGAACAAAGCAATTCTGCACACGGAAATTAGAAAATCAACAAAACACACACACACACACACACAATAGCACAATTAGACAAACTTGTAACAGTAACACGGAAGTTTGCTCTGCTACCTGTAGTGGCGTTTTTGGATATCGGATGGGAGTAGTAGCCGAAACTACATCTACATCTACATTTATACTCCGCAAGCCACCCAACGGTGTGTGGCGGAGGGCACTTTACGTACCACTGTCAATACCTCCCTCTCCTGTTCCAGTCGCGTATGGTTCGCGGGAAGAACGACTGTCTGAAAGCCTCCGTGCGCGCTCTAATCTCTCTAATTTTACATTCGTGATCTCCTCGGGAGGTATAAGTAGGGGGAAGCAATATATTCGATACCTCATCCAGAAACGCACCCTCTCGAAACCTGGACAGCAAGCTACACCGCGATGCAGAGCGCCTCTCTTGCAGAGTCTGCCGCTTGAGTTTGTTAAACATCTCCGTAACGCTATCACGGTTACCAAATAACCCTGTGACGAAACGCGCCGCTCTTCTTTGGATCTTCTCTATCTCGTCCGTCAACCCGATCTGGTACGGATCCCACACTGACGAGCAATACTCAAGTATAGGTCGAACGAGTGTTTTGTAAGCCACCTCCTTTGTTGATGGACTACATTTTCTAAGGACTCTCCCAATGAATCTCAACCTGGTACCCGCCTTACCAACAATTAATTTTATATGATCATTCCACTTCAAATCGTTCCGCACGCATACTCTCAGATATTTTACAGAAGTAACTGCTACCAGTGTTTGTTCCGCTATCATATAATCATACAATAAAGGATCCTTCTTTCTATGTATTCGCAATACATTACATTTGTCTATGTTAAGGGTCAGTTGCCACTCCCTGCACCAAGTGCCTATCCGCTACAGATCTTCCTGCATTTTGCTACAATTTTCTAATGCTGCAACTTCTCTGTATACTACAGCATCATCCGCGAAAAGCCGCATGGAACTTCCGACACTGTCTACTAGGTCATTTATATATATTGTGGAAAGCAATGGTCCCATAACACTCCCTTGTGGCACGCCAGAGGTTACTTTAACGTCTGTAGACGTCTCTCCATTGATAACTACATGCTGTGTTCTGTTTGCTAAAAACTCTTCAATCCAGCCACACAGCTGGTCTGATATTCCGTAGGCTCTTACTTTTTTATCAGGCGACAGTGCGGAACTGTATCGAACGCCTTCTGGAAGTCAAGAAAAATAGCATTTACCTGGGAGTCTGTATCTAATATTTTCTGGGTCTCATGAACAAATAAAGCGAGTTGGGTCTCACACGATCGCTGTTTCCAGAATTCCAAGTTGATTCCTACATAGTAGATTCTGGGTTTCCAAAAACGACATGATACTCGAGCAAAAAACATTTTCTAAAATTCTACAACAGATCGACGTCAGAGATATAGGTCTATAGTTTTGCGCATCTGCTCGACGACCCTTCTTAAAGACTGGGACTACCTGTGCTCTTTTCCAATCATTTGGAACCCTCCGTTCCTCTAGAGACTTGCGGTACACGGCTGTTAGAAGGGGGCAAGTTCTTTCGCGTACTCTGTGTAGAATCGAATTGGTATCCCGTCAGGTCCAGTGGACTTTCCTCTGTGGAGTGATTCCAGTTGCTTTTCTATTCCTTGGACACTTATTTCGATGTCAGCCATTTTTTCGTTTGTGCGAGGATTTAGAGAAGGAACTGCAGTGCGGTCTTCCTCTGTGAAACAGCTTTGGAAAAAGTTGTTTAGTATTTCAGCTTTACGCGTGTCATCCTCTGTTTCAATGCCATCATCATCCCGGAGTGTCTGGATATGCTGTTTCGAGCTTACTACTTCCTAGGATTTTCTGTCAAGTCGGTACATAGAATTTTACTTTAGAATTCACTGAACGCTTCACGCATAGCCGTCCTTACGCTAACTTTGACATCGTTTAGCTTCTGTTTGTCTGAGAGGTTTTGGCTGCGTTTAAACTTGGAGTGAAGCTCTCTCTGCTTTCGCAGTAGTTTCCTAACTTTAATGTTGTACCACGGGTTTTTCCCGTCCCTCACAGTTTTACTCGGTGCGTACCTGTCTAAAACGCATTTTACGATTGCCTTGAACTTTATCCATAAACACTCAGCATTGTCAATGTCGGAAAAGAAATTTTCGGTTAGATCTGTTACTGGCTTCTATTACTCTTGCTAAACAGATAAACCTTCCTCCCTTTTTTTATATTCCTATTAACTTCCATATTCAGGGATGAAGATGTTCATGAAGTTCTGTAGACTATCACAAAAAAAGGTAACTGGAATACACACTTTGAATTCCGGTGACAACAAGAATAAAATACATGGCGTGAGAAGTTATCATAAGTTCAGTTACCAGTATCTACTAACAGGAAACAGAAACAATTGTTGAGAATCTGTACATTAAGCAGTCTCTTCCCTCCTCCTGCCCCTCCCCTCCGGAAAAACTTACTGTCGTTATGAGAATAGGATACTGAATACTGAAAGTACTGGATGAGTTTAACTATTTGGTGAACAAAGTAACAACGTACTTGGAATAATAAGAAAGGCATTTCTTAATCAGGGAAAATTGTTGACTTATAATACAAACTTAATTTTTAAGAAGTCTTTTCTGAAGGAAAACCTGTATAGTATTGAGTGTAGCCGTGCATGAAAATGAAACGTGGACAGTTCAGACAAAATGAGAATACAGACTTGTTATATGTGGTTCTACAAAAGAATGCTGAAGATTAGGTGGGTAGATCTAGTAACTAATGGAATGGTACAGAATGGATTAGGAAAAATAAATTAATGGAATAACTTCTCTAAGGAAGGGATTGCTTGATAGGACACATCCCTAGACGTCAACTAATCGTCAGTTTGGGAAATTGCCAGGTAAAATCTTGGGGGATCTGATGGATGTAGGGTGCAATAGATACGGAGAGATTAAGAGGTTTACTTAGGACGTACTAGCGAGGAGAGTGGCATCAAACCAGTCGCCTCATTGAATATAACAACAGAAGACACTATAATATAAATCTCACTTGTTCACGTGCGGTTGCATCTCCGTTAACTTGCGTACAGCGGGCGGCAGCGGTACCGGCTGATGCTATAATTATCATAGCATCGGAGTGTGCGGTCTGACCTGTGACCGTAATGCTCTCTCGGTTAGCAGAGCAGCCTGCTGTGCGTGGGCGGGCAGACAAACCCGTCTTTACACAGGAAAGCACTCCGATCACGGGCCGTAAATGCTCAGCTGGTAAGTAATAAGTAATGAGATTCTCCCTTCCGGGTATAGTACTCACTTTTAAAAACCTTTTCGCTGTTTCTCTGGCTGTGAAGTACGTAACATGGTGTGCGATTCATTAGTTAAGAGGGTTGTAAACTCATAAGACTGTATGCTATTAATATCGTGGGCTTGGTAAATTTAATTGGACCGTGGTCTTGGAATGCTTATTGAACTATCTTCTTGGCGTCGTACCTTTTATTTCGTTTTAGTTACCTCAAAATGACAAGTTCAGTCTATTTGAAGGCCGATGTAATTACATATTGAGACTTCAAGAACAACATTTAAGTGTATCCTAATACTGATAGTCACAGAAGCATACTAAGAAAACGAAAACTATTTAGAACTAAAGTTTTACGGAATTTGTTTTATAATCATGCATACACACAGACTTACTGAAAAATAGCTTTTGCGTTGAGATTACATATGAAAAAGTAGTTTTATGATTGTGCAACCCTGCCCATTCATATGATGTTATATAATATAGTTCTAACTTTTGGTAAATGAATTGTATATATTGACCTTTTCTCACCTAGTAATGCGTAACTGACCTCTCATTGTTGTGTTCTGTTAATACGATGATGGTGGTTGTTTAAGCCTCGCTGTTTATATAAATCAGCGATGGTTGCACTCATTCAAGAAACTTATTTCCTTTGTTAAGGACGTTTCCGCGCCCTCCAGTATCATCGTTAGATTTATCGACGAACAGAAACACTTATGGAATATCTGATTCTTGAGTTTCTCCCGGCGTATTTGATAATCAAAATATCCACGGGTGTACTGCCGGTCTACAGTGTCCAAAGGGCACAATATTTCGGCGATCATACATGTATGATCGCCGAAATATTGTGCCCGTTGGACACTGTAGACCGGCAGTACACCCGTGGATATTTTGACTTATGGAATACATTTCAATTTACATAGCTCAAAAGTGAGCGCCGAACATTATTTTGTAACTGAAAACGGTTTAACGGATAAGTGACAGGAAGCTGCATCAAATTTACCTTGAAGTAATTGTGCAGAGATGGAGTCTTTCACAGAACAGTTTGGTATTTGTAGATGCAAGGAACCAGTCTTCGGACTGAAAATAAAATCAACGAGGCAGAAGGGCACGTACAGTATTAGAACTTAATGACCAAACTGTGTTATAGAAATTCTCAGTCCCTTCTATTGCTACTGCAACTTTTGTTTCCTGGTTTTGTGATTTCAGGTGTATGTTTCAGACCCGGGAAATTACTACAGGTTGACTGCATAAACTTGATATGAAGTTAAAGAAGTCTCAGTCTCATGGTATTATGGAACTTATTTGATTCTAATTTGTACAGTTGAAAGCAGAAGTTGCTTTGTGCGGTCATAAAAGAATATGACTGTAACGGTGACGTTACTCAGCCATACATCAAGAAAAGTTGAAACAACTGATCCTTCGATCAAAATTTTTAGTCTTATTAACCAGGTTTCAACACTTCTAAGAGTGGCCTATCACATAATTACAAATTTATGGGAAAAGAAAATTTTTTATATAAAAGTGTAAGTACTGACTAATAATACAAGACATCTAAGTCAACTCATAATTTTTCATTTATTAAATGGATTACTGACTGAGAAGGGCTACATTTCAGAGTTCAATATGAGATACAATATTTCTCCCGGCCGACAACAGCCATGCGTGACTCCCTCCACACTGTGCGACTGTGGCAAAGTGTATATCGGCAAAACTGCAGGGGCAACATGAGCACTACGCTATCCCCTTTTCTGTATCCTTTTTGCCTAATATTTTTAATATTTTTTTCTGTGTGTAAACAAACTATGAATTTTGTTGAAAATGTGAGAACATTTCATTTGACTTCATGATCCGATGGGCGACAGCGCAACCAGCGATGACATACCACAGACTACTGCAATAGAGAGACACACTCTGGAAAATAAAGAAGTTATTCCTTGTGACTTTAATGATAAGGTGAAGACAAATCCACCTGGTAACTGCACGAGGACTGCTAACCGAAGAGCGCCGCGATCGATTTACGACCAGGTCGAAGATTTTCCACGCTCGGGAACTGGGTGTTGTCTGTACGTTTATATTCTCATAGTTGACATCACGGTATTGAGATGACTGTAGTACGATGTGAAAGCAACTGAGTTTCAAAAAAAAAAATAAATAAATAAAAATAAAAAAAAAATAAAATGAAAGGAACTGTAACGAAATAAAATTACTACGGTCGAAGAATTTTGGATTGTAGACATACTGACGCAGTCACCATACTATACTGTTCTTGGCAGACATCTTAAAAATTTCATGATTAAGAGACTTACATCCGACTGGGGACGAGTTCGGAAGAGTTATTGTGACTTAAAATGTTAGAGATCGTTCCAAATGTTCAAATGTAAATGAAATCCTAAGAGACCAAATTGCTGAGGTCATCGGTCCGTAGACTTACACACTATTTAAACTAACTTATACTAAGGAAAACACACACACACACACACCCATACCCGAGGGAGAACTCGAACCTCTGGCGGGAGGGGCCCCACAAACTGTGACAAGACGCTTCTAACCGCGGGGCCAGTTACGGACGATTAACGACCGATTCTGAGAATATACGCAATTAAGTTTCAGGTAACTGTCCAGGGTTCTTAAATTGTCCCGAACTACAGTATTAGAGTTGCGTAAGTTGTGGGGATGCGTCAAGGATGACGGGTTAAACAGTCAGCACCGCGGTCTTTACTTTTTGAGCAAATCATTCAGTTACCTAATTGCGTTTCATGAGTGCAACTAATTTACTCGCCTCAGAGGATCCAGTGACACAGGTGCGGACTCGTTGCTAGTTACAATCACGACGCGGAGCTCTTAACTAAAAGTGAACGCTTTTGATAATATATTATGATTAGCGCATTTCAGCTCTCTTGCAGCAGAGTTCCGCTGAATATTCACTTGAGAATAAAAATATTCAGATTGGATTTTACTTGAGAGGACGAGGTTTCATTGATAATTTATTGTACTGAAGTGAATTCTTTTTGCTGTGCTATTACCAGAAAATAGAAATTTTGTTCTACATAGTCAATTAAAGAATATGTGAATTGATTTTCCAAATCAATTATTGAACGCCGTAACCAAAATGGTTCAGATATTGGTGAGAAAAGGACATAGCACTAATTGAAAACTTTATTTCATTTCCTGTCACATTATTTCATAGAAGTTACAGAATTTTCAAAGATCCATTTTCAATTACATACAGTTATGTAACATCTTCGTCAGATTATATAAAATGTTATTGTAGAAATACAGCACAACGTGTCAAAGACAACGAACGCTACACACATTTAAGTGTAAAATTAGCGGTAGCGAAGCACCAAGAAGAATGACAAAGTTATGTACCAAGAACATTTGTTATCAAGATAAAGTAATATTTATACAAGGAAAGTCTGGGGTGTACACAATATATTTAACGGTGCTGTAGAGATGATGGATACATCATCCGTCTAGGTGTCTATCCGCTATCACACAAACAAAACCACAGCCACGCCGAGCATGGAACATAAAGTGACATGCATTATGTTGTACAGGTGCCGCATGTCAGTTTGTGGGATGGAGTTCCATGCCTGTCGCACTTGGTCGGTCAGTACAGGGACGTTTAACGCTATTTGTGGATGACGCTGGAGTTGTCATCAGATGATGTCCCATATACGATGGAACTGAGACAGATCTGCTGACCGAGGAGGCCAAGGGACATGTCGACACACTGTAGAGCATGTCGTGTTACATACAGCAACAGTATGTGGGCGAGCGTTATTCTGTTGGAAAACACCCCCTGGAATGTTTATGAATGCAAGTACAACAGGTCGAATCAAGAGACTGACGTCAAAATTTGCGGTCAGGGTGCGTAGGGTGAACACGAGAGCGCTTCTGTTTTCATACGAAGTCACACTCCAGACAATAACTCCAGCCGAAGATCCAGTGTGTCTAGCAGACCCTCAAGTAGCCTCTTCCTAACCAACACACGGCCATCATTTTCACCGAGGCAGAATTAGCTTTCATCAGAAAACATAACAGACCACTGCTCTGTCCTCCAATGATCTCTCGCTTGACACCACTGAAGTCGCAAATAGCGGTGGTTTGCGATCAGTGCAAAGCACGCTACAGGGCGGGTGACTCGGTCCTATCCTTGAAGTAACCGATTTGTGTCGGATCGCTGTCTCTGTATTTCCAACTGCTGTGCAGATGCAGTACGATGCTCCAGAACCATACGCGAACAGGATGGTGTTCCCTCTCTGGTACGTGGCCATCCAGAGCCTGGTCTTCTTGAGACTGAACATTCTCGTGACCACCGCTTTCAACAATCATGTGCAGTGGCTACATCCCTGCCAAGTCGTTCTGCATCATCGCAGAACGAACATCCAGCTTTTCGTAACCCTATTACACGACCTCGTTCAAACTCATTAGGTGCTGATAGTCCCATCTTTGTCGTCATAAAGGCATTCTTGACTAACATCAAATCACAACGCTCACGACCGTTGCATTGTGTATTTGCATCCTTATGATGGCGCTGCTTGCGACTGACTCTAAATTTGAATTGACATCGTCTTTCAGATGTAGAAACAAGCTTAGTATCTTTCGATTATGTCGCACAACTCGTCCTCGGTGTTGCGATTTTTTTCGTTGGGTGTATTTTCGACTACAGTATTATTACTCCTGAGTGAAAGCTCTTTGGTTGTTTTTACCGACTTTCTATCGTGATATTTCACGAAATTGTGGTGAACCACTTGATAGTACACGGACAACTGTCTTCAAATCATTCACAATGCAATGCGGTTTGCTCAGCCGCCACTGTACCTGTTTACTGTAACGTTACGCTTGTTTCTGACAACAGTTGCAGGGGGGCCAAGTGCAATAATTTTATGATCGCGTAATAGTTACCAGTAAAAAACCGATGACAATATTATTTTGGGTTTCCCCTATCTTTACCTATTTACCCAACAAAGAAGGTCCACGAATAGCATTCTGAAAATTTTTTGAGCCGCAATTACACTTCCCTGAAAAAGCGCGGGAGAACAGTGAACTCGACACGATCTTTCAACAATCATCGATTGCAGCCAATTATGACAAGGTGAACATACGTAGGAGCGAGTGCAGTCGAAGCCGCTGGCTCGACGGCGTAGGAGGCCGCCGACGTGGACTGGTGAGTTGGAGGATCGCTCGACAGCTTCACATACGATGGCCAGGCACTTGACAACCAATTTCCAAATGAAAGTTCCTGCTAGATTAAAACTGTGCGCTGGACCGAGATTCGAACTCAGGATCCCTGTCTTTCGCGGGCAATTGAAACACAGCTCACAACCCGTCCTCAGCTCTACTTCCGCCAGTACCTCGTCTCCTACCTTCCGCCGGCCGTTGTGGCCGAGCGGTTCTAGGCGCTTCAGTCTGGAACCGCGCTGCTGCTACGGTCGCAGGTTCGAATACTGCGTCGGGCATGGATGTGTGTGATGTCCTTAGGTTAGCTAGGTGTAAGTAGTTCTAAGTATAGGGGACTGATGACCTCAGATGCAAAGTCCCATAGTTCTTAGGGCCATTTGAACCTTTTGAACCTACCTTCCAAACTCCGCTGCAGAATGAAAATTTCATTCTATATTTAACATGGTCAAGCAGCCAACTCAGTTTACGGATAAGGAAACCAGCACTAAAGACGACATAAGGCTAGTGCTGCTTCTTGATACTGTGAACACCGTCCACTGGTGTGAACATGGATCGTGACGCTATTAGTCTGAAGCGCGGTGCGCAACACTCGAGCTAAAATAATGGCACCACTACGGAAGCTACTAGACGATCGTTGTTCAAACAATTGTTCCTGGTGGTAAAATTATAATCAGTCAGTATGATAGTTTTCGTCAGCTTGCATGTCGCCACCGTGCGAAAGCTGCTCAGTTAATGGAGTGTGTACCACTGGTCAGCGCTGATAACATATCTGATGACTCGAAAACAAATGCAGAAAAAAATGGTTCAAATGGCTCTGAGCACTATGGGACTTAACATCTATGGTCATCAGTCCCCTAGAACTTAGAACTACTTAAACCTAACTAACCTAAGGACAGCACACAACACCCAGCCATCACGAGGCAGAGAAAATCCCTGACCCCGCCGGGAATCGAACCCGGGAACCCGGGCGTGGGAAGCGAAAATGTAGAAAGAAACAATGTTTCGATGTCCGTTATACCAGAGAGAGCTCAAGATCGGCGCATCAACAGCCACCTTCAGTTGACGTCAAATACTTTAGCGAGTATATGGAACTCCAGCTCTCTGTGCAAGACACTGTTACTGCAATATTCACTATCAAGATCGTGTTTGGGACATATTGAAGGTCTTCTGCACACAGTCGGCAATTAGCAGTTTGGTAAAAAGCAGCTCGTCGACAACATGAAATACCATTACCATTCACACAACATGACACCACAGAAACGTCTCAAAGTGATCACCATTACCTGGCATGGAATTTCTCGAGTCAGAGTGGTATGGTTTAAGGACTGGGGAGTGTCATAACACCGAAGACACACGCCTCTGGGCGATTCTAGTGAATGTTATTCTCACAGACGATATCCATTAGCTCAAGACCTACTAGACCAGACATCTCGTAAACCGCATAATTACCACTGACGACGTTACAGCAAACGAAATCCTAGACAATGCTGGAAATTTCAGGGATTCAATAACGTAGAAAAACACTGCCGAGACCTCGTAAGATGTGCGAAGTGCACTCAAGACCTGACATCATATAATGCCCCAAAGACAGGACGGACACATATCACCTGTGCGAAGTATGGTTAACAACAGGTTACTAACTATAGGAGATTCTGCGCTTTTAAAAGAGCAGTCGCAAACCAGAGAAGACGGCAACAGCCCGTCGCAGTACGGAAGGGAATTAGTTACCTATTGCACTGAGTCATCTCTGCTTACGTAGTATCCAATGGCATGACACAGCACTCAGTAACTGAAAACAGCCGCTCATCAGCATGGGATGTCTTACACAGCCGCCCAGCCACAACAGCTGCCCAGCAAACAAAGATACTTAGGAGAACGCCAGCGATCGCCTCAGCACACTACAGTACGACCAACGCAGTACACGCACAGATCTTTGAGCAAACTGCAGTGAAGTTAGCCAATCAGGTTGCATTCCAGGAAAACGCTACCAATTAAGATGGCTGTCAAACCACATAGCCTATGAGTGGACGGAAATGTAATGGCATCCACCTACAAAGAGCCGAATTCTAGCACTTCGTCAGCATGTCCCTAGTTTAAACTTGGAGACAACTTCAGAGGCACAAAATTCTGGTGCTACCAAACCGACCGCTTGACCCTGGTGGCGGTACAGTTATCCACCTGGGGAACAGGTCCATCGACATGTTCCTCACATTGCGGCGGCCATTATTAAGGCTGATTAAGTCAAACGATGCAATATCGCATGGCGCCCATCTCCTGAAGTTTGACATGGAGACTGTTATCGCTCCGAAGCAAACATTTTATTGCTCTGGACTTCAATGCCAAGAGCACAGCTTTGAATTCGCGACTGCCGAACAACAGTAGTTGACACCTCCAAAGTACTGCTGATTGAACAAATGTCATCCTAGAGTCTTTTTACACTACCATCTACCGTATCAGAAGCCACCCTGATGTCGTGGACATAGTGATTATCAAGGGAATCATATGGTAACAGTAAGGACTGCGCTCTCTGCAGACTGTCTGCTCGTCTACTGCGCCGCATCAAGCGACCGAAACGGCATCTCGGCCGCACAGGACTCAAGTTCAGTGCCTACCTTGCTGCAGCCATCGTGACACTGGATGGTGCCTCAGACGCTCATGCAGACGTTGTTGTTTCTTGTCTCACAGACACCGTCATCAAAGCTACGACGGCCAGCTGCACCTCCCGTACTCCCCTCCGAACATGACGCACGAAGTACTTGTCAGAACATGTCCTGGGCACCATCACCCAAAAGAACTGCGTCTATCGGGGATAGCATCGTACTAAAGTCCCCGAAACTAATATGTTGACCCTCTTATACAAGAAAAGCAACGCCAAAACTTATGTACACAAGAACGACGAATAGTCCAGAAGAGTCACCTCGCTGACGCTAGACAATACAGTCTGGCAGGCTACAAACAAATATCTGTGCCGTCATGGGAGATTACTCCATCACTACTGGTGAGACAATAGGCGATATACGAATCTAATGAACAGGTGAGTGCCCTTCTGGTACCTTCTCTCGTAATATAGTCAAAAGAGAATCCGACGCCCCCAGAGACGTAAGTGTCTTCATCACCCCAGTGTCTTCTGAATAAGTCACTAGTCACATCGGACGCCTACGGACGAAGCGGACCAAGTCAACAAGTTTCTGCTGAAGCAGAATCCGTCAGAAACTGAAACAACTACCGTAATTGCCGACGTCTGTAATCATATCCCCACTATAGAAACATGCTGTGATAATGGATGCCGGCCGAAGTGGCCGTGCGGTTAAAGGCGCTGCAGTCTGGAACCGCAAGACCGCTACGGTCGCAGGTTCGAATCCTGCCTCGGGCATGGATGTTTGTGATGTCCTTAGGTTAGTTAGGTTTAACTAGTTCTAAGTTCTAGGGGACTAATGACCTCAGCAGTTGAGTCCCATAGTGCTCAGAGCCATTTTTTTGATAATGGATATACCTACGGAAGGGAAAGATCATCGTCTAGCAAACAATATAGGCCCATCAGTTCTTACCTGCACTCTTCAGGATCTTTGAGGGACTAGTTGCGAGACGGCGACGTCGAGGCTGAACATCTGTTTCCGGACGCACAGTTTGTTTTTTGATGCGGCCGCACGACGTCGCAACAGGTACTGATGCTGGATGGCTTGGAACCTTGCGAATGCCTAGGACGCTATTCTTGGACGTTTCCAAGGCATTTTACACCGCACGGTATAAAGGGCTTCTGTTTAAATTACTGGAGCAAGGACTACTTCTTAAATGTGCTGCCATTTAAAACTTATCTGAAAGGTGGGACTTTCCGAGTGAGGAGCCAGAAGGGCCACTCTACAAGAAGGCACTTCCAGGCTGCAGTACAACGAAATTCGGTAAACGGAACAGTTATTTACACAATAAGCGCAGCTGATGTTTCACCGATCAGCCACGTCCACCTTGCCCTGTAGGCTGACGACACTGTGATCTGCACCAGAAGCACGAACTTCCGTATCTCCCAGTGCCTCATCCAGCCTGCCCTTAAAAATCTGGCTATTTGGGTAACGAAGTGCAAGCTCCAGTTTAATGCTAAAAAGAAGCAAAGCTACAATTTCTACAAGAATAAATAACCCCACCAGTTTGGAGCAGCTAAAGGATCAGCAACATCCCATGGACCAAGACTGCTACATATATTAGCATAACTATGATGGACTTCTGACTTGGGGTCAACATACACTGATCAGCCAAAACATCACGACCACCTGTTTAGAAGCATAGTTTGTCCACCTCAGCAACGCAACTCAGCAGTGTTTCTGCTTGCGGCGGATTCGACAAGTACTTCGTGTCGCCTACTCGTGTTTTCTTCAACCACTTTCCATAGATGCTCACGACAGTAGTTCACGAACAGAAGACCAGCGTCGCCGTTTCCGAGATTCTCGCTCCCAAGCACAGGACCATAACAGTCTGTTTTCGAAGTCGCTTAAGTCGGCGTATTTCCGCATTTGTGCCACTTATCCGTGCTAGAATGATTCCTAGTTCGTCTCTGCTCCGCGTCACATGCCCTCAGTGCCACCAGAAAGCGTACAATCGCGCGGTGGGCAGTGGTCATCATGTCTTGACTCATCAGTGTATTAAATACATGGTAGGGAAAGTAGTAGAGAAACTGCGTACCCTTTATCTCGTAGTCAAACCTGACTCCACGCTACCTCATCAACTTGGATATGATCTATACAAGTCTTCCGCTTTTGGGATATGTTTCCCTTTTGTGCCAAATAGTAGGTGGAGCTCGGACTGGGTGTCAAAAGGCAGACTATCACTTTCAGTTAATAAAAGTAAACATTAAATGCACTCTTCTAAATTATTTGGTCCAAGCACGTGAATTATTACGTCTAAGCGGACAGATGATGAAAACGAAATTTAAAAAATTAACAAGAATCATACATTTAAAGTAAAATAATTCCTTCCAAATTTTCCAGATTCCTAAGACACTCTGGTAAGGCAAACACTGTTAATCGTAATCATTTAAGCAAACACAATGAGGGTAGCAGAAATCTGGGCCAGTATCAGTAATGTATTAAGCAATTAAAATTTAAGACACTATTTACATACCTTGGAGTCATGGATATATTGAAAACTTAGGCTAAAATAAAATGTAGTGACTGTGGCTTAAAGAAAACTATAAAATTATGAGGCTTAACAAAACATGAGTTTCCTCTAACCGAACCTCGGTCAATACAGAAGCTGCCCCAGTCCGCTACGCGCTCGCTAATGCTAACAGCAGTCACTCATCAGCTGGTGGCAATTGAAGTCTGATCATTACAAACGCCAACATTTACTAGACCTCCAATGTTCATCCAAATATCTCATACATCAGACATTTCTTTAGATAATCTGAAAAAAACTTGATTTCTTGGAGAGCAAGACGCTTACATCTGCTAGCCACCACAAGTAGAACCTACCGAGTCAGAAGACAACTACAATGACAGCTTCAACCACGCTCCCTAAGTCTCTCATCAAATAATCACATGACTGCCTTCACTATCAGTTAAACACACAACATTATATTAATATCTTTACATAAGCACACTTTACATAAATATAGATTTAAATTAAACCCATGGGGTGCCAACAGCAACCCCTCAGTTATATTACTCTAAATTAAACCAGTGGAAACCTTATCAAAGATAATTAATCAGTGTTTGTGGCTGTACGTCCACAAAGTAATACAATGTTTCTAACACTCAAAAATTTTCCCACAGTTAAAAGCATATGCTGTATCTGACCAACAAGATGTGACCTATGGTGCAAAAATTCAGAAACACTACGGCGAGATGAGAACAGTACTAGGTATTACTGAATAACTTCGCAGACTTATATTTTCAGTACCTTGACATCTCAGTGACCATCGGAGGTAAATTTCATAGAAGGAATCACCTCTCCCATTTCAAATAACTCAACCCACCAAAACCCCAAACGTATTTGAACATAGCGGAAATAATGGAGACAGGAACGTACAATGTAACGTGCCAAGTCAGATCTAAGCTAGCCATAAGTATGACATCGTATTACTACCGTAATCTTCAATATTCTCCTTCTCAGTAGACAGTTATAAGACATCTCATCATGCAGATGAAGCTACCAAACCGGTAAGCACTGGCGTATCACCGAAACCAAACAAGTGCTATTCCCTCACACTTAACGCGCCAGCAATGCTCACGTACTGCGGGCTTCACTTTCTTCTCCCCACCGACGTGCCCCACTCGACTCCACTCTGCCTCCGCGCTCTTCTCCTTTACGACTCGCGACGGCGCCACCAGCGCGGGTCAGGGAGGCGATAATCCGCAGATGTGCCACTCGTCGGCACACTGGTCTGTCGTAAAGCCACAGATATTCACATCAAGAAACTGCAACGATCGCAGACCATTGTCTCGGGGCTATCTCACCAACTTGGACGGGACTCCCGCCGAGATATCTCACCTAGGTCACCGGTCCCTCCCCTGCCTCACCTTCAGCAGATGTCATTAACAGACCTCTCTCAGAATTTAGACGAAAACAAGGCTGTCAGAGAATGAAGTAATCCGGGTGCTGATTATAAAATGCACAGCACTTCCCGAACGAAGAGGCCAGATCTTCCATGCAGACGCCAACTGCACAGAAGCAAAGTAACATACAGACGCTCTTACGTAAGTAGACATAATAAAGATAAAAAACAGAATGAACTCAGTATCACACTGATGTCTGGAAGCAAAACCCTGGGGTTTGGTGACGCCAACATTCCACCGGATAAGCATCCAGTGAAGCCGAGGGATTTCATCTATCGACACTGTTCAGCCAACCAGGGACACCAGTGCAATCCTGAGGACGATCCCAACAAAGGAATAGAAAAGTTTCTCAGTGAAATCTGAAGAGGACTCTAACGCGGCCAAAGCGTTAGAAGGTTTTACCATTATAAAATTTGTTCCCGAAATAATGTAACAAGTATAAAGCGTGTTTATCTTTTCTGATAAGCACACATTAACCGACAATAAGAACAATGGCAGAAATTTAGCTTCTAGAAGACTGGAAGACTTCGGGATGTGGTACAGGGTTTCTTAGAAGCCTTGTCATGAACGTCATCCAGCGAGGCTGCAGAGGTACATTATGTGATCAAAAGTATCCGGACACTTGGCTGAAAATAATTTACAAGTTCGTGGCGCTCTCCATCGGTAATGCTGGAGTTCAATATGGTTTTGGCCCACCCTTAGCCTTGATGACAGCTTCCACTCTCGAGGCATACGATCAATCAGATGCTGGAAGATTTCCTTGGGAACTGCAGTCCATTGTTCACGGAGTGCTGCACTGAGGAGACGTGTCAATGTCGGTCGGTGAGGCCTGGCACGAAGTCGGCGTTCCAAAACATCCCTGAGGTGTTCTATAGGACTGAGGTCAGGATTCGGTGCAGGCCGTGCATTATGGACAGGTGCTCGATCGTGTTGAAAGATGCAATCGCCATCCCCGAATTGCTCGCCAACAGTGGGAAGCAAGAAGTTGCTTAAAACATCAGTATAGGCGTGTGTATATTGATGTTTTAAGCAACTTCTTGCTTCCCACTGTTGAAGAGCAATATAGGCGTGTGAATACAACCCGTGGTCTAGGGGCGAGAGAACCGTGGCCCCGTGGTTAGCGTGAGCAGCTATGGAACCAGAGGTCCTTGGTTCAAGTCTGCCCTCGAGTAAAAGCCGGCACGGTAGCTCAGCGTGTTCGGTGAGAGGGTTAGCTGCCCTCTGTAATAAAAAAATTGAGTGAATTGATCAAAAACGAACTTCAATGGGCGTCAGGTGACGTCCGCCACGAACATTTGAAACGAACAATAACGAACAAAATGAGATTAAAAAAAAAAAAAGGGGTAGCGTCTTTGATTCATAATCAAAAACGTCTTCGGTCCCGGGTTCGATCGCCGCCACTGCCTAAATTTTGATAAATAATCAGCATTGGTGGCCGAAGACTTCCGGCATAAGAAGTCAGCCTCATTCTGCGTGAGATTATAACAATTCGTCTTGACAATATTTTTCAATATTGCAACTTTTCTTTATGTTCAACCCACGTGAGACCCCAGGAGGGTTGAACATAAAGAAAAGTTGCTACATTGAAAAATATTGTCAAGACGAGACGTTATAATCTCACGCACAGTCGCATTTAAGATTGATGAACTTAGTTAGAGTTATTGATCAACACGTGGTTCCACTTTACTCACAACGTAGTGACAAATCAACTACCGGAATATATTCTGAACTTCACACTCGAATTACACTGCAGAACGATGCTTTCGGAAACCGCATTGGGCAGGTGTTAAAAGACTGCGGGACTCCAGCCACCAAGCTAAACGACAATTAACCATACGCTCCAAAACCTTACATACACTACTCGTGAGAGAAATGGGGCGATAGCTAGAGGGGAGATGTTTGTCCTTTCCAGGTTTCGGAACAGGAACGACGATAGCTTCCCGCCATCGTCTGGGAAAAGTACTATCGGTCCAAATTCGATTATAAAGGCGAAGGAGGTAACGCAGACTATGGGTTGATAAATGCAGCAACATTTGGATGTGGATACCATCCGGTCCTGGGGCGGAGGAGCGAGAAGAAGAGAGTGCATGTTGGAGTTCCCGCATGGAGAAAACAGTATTATCGCTTTCGCGATTTTGAGAGAAGAAAGCAAGAGGTTGCACTTCCGCTGCACGTTTCTTCGGGAGAAACGCTGGCGGGTAATTTGAAGAGCTCGAAATCCCAGCAAAGTGTTGACCCAATGAGTTAGAAATTGCGACGGGGTCCACTAACGTATCACGCGCGACAGTGAGCCCAGAGACCGGGGAGAAACTAGGCGCGCCTGATAACCGTCGAATCCGACTACAAACTTCCGAGGAGGGAGTGAAGGTGTTAAATGAGCTAATAAAGAATTTCCAGCTTGCCTTCTTGCTATCGCGGATGACGCGACGGCATCGCGCACGGAACTGCTTATAGCGGATACAGTTGGCGAAAGTAGGATGGTGGCGGAAAACGCGAAGAGCACGTCGCCGCTCACGTATTGCTTCACGGCATGCCTCGTTCCACCAAGGAACTGAGGGGCGCCGGGGCAATACGGAGGTCCGTGGTATTGAACGTTCCGCAGCTGTAAGAATAACGTCTGTAATATGTGTGACCTCATCGTCGACTAGAGGAAAGTGACGGTCATCGAATGTCGCTAGAGACGAAAAAAGTGTCCAATCGGCTTGGGCAAACTTCCAGCGTCGCGGGCGCATAGATGGCAGTTGAGGCTGCAGTCTAAGGACACATGGAAAGTGGTCACTCGAGTGTGTATCATCAAGGGCGAACCATTCGAAGCGCCGAGCTAGCGGAACAGTACCGACCGAAAGGTCCAAATGAGAGAAATTTGTCGTGGAGGCAGACAAAAATGTAGGGACCCCAGTGTTGAAGCAAACTGGATCCGCTTGGTGGAAGACGTCTAGCAATAGTGAGCCACGTGGACAAGGATGTGTAGATCCTCAAAGCGGGTGGTGGGCATTGAAGTCCCCAACCAGCAAATAGGGGGGTGGAAGCTGACCAAGAAGATGAAGGAGATCAGCTCGTGCCATTGGTGTGGACGATGGAATGTATACAGTACAAAGAGAAAAGTTATATCCAGAAAGGGAAAGACGGACAGCGACAGCTTGGAAGGAAGTGTTTTAGGGGATTGGGTGATAATGGAGAGTATCATGGAGAAGAATCATGAGTCCTCCATGGGCTGAAGTGCCTTCAACAGAGGGGAGATCAAAT